>NC_041404.2:85897017-86197017 GCF_900747795.2 Erpetoichthys calabaricus
ACCAGGCCAACTGTCATCATGTGCGGGACTTACCTCCTGCATCTCGTCTTCCGGGCCGTATTTCCCCTGGGTGGCCTCTTCAGCCGCTGTGCTGCCATGGGCAGCCGCAACAACAACACACATGTGAGAGTGCGCCGCTCTCGAGGCTCCTCTACTCTTCTTCATCCCCATCGGCTGGAACGGTTCTTCCATGGACCCTTGGTGATCCTAAAGTTGAGCCACTGGTGCAAAGTACGTGCGTGACGCTTTGCAGTGGTGTATGTGTGTCGTATTCAGCTGTACCGGGCTGTTCACGAAATATTTTTGTGAATGGGTCCCCTGCCAATTAACGGGCATGCAGCCCCACGTTGGATGCCATTGTGAAGATCAGCCCCAACACAAACAGACTGACAGACTCCAGAAGTCCCAAAACACACATGGTTATTTATAGTCTTCTTTTACAGCCCCAAATACTGCACAACAACTCTGCTCACAGTCCTCTTCTTTCCCTCTTTTCTTCTTCTCTTTTCTGCCACCTTCACTCCTCCTCACACAAGCTTCATCTTCTTCCACTCAACTCTGGCTCTTCTAATGAAGTGTGGCGGCCCCTTTTATAATGCCCCGGATGTGCTCCAGGTGCTTCGCCGTGATCTTCCAGCAGTACTTTCTGGCATCTTAGTTGGAAAAAGGCCTGCTACCCACTGATATACTGCTTTAGAATGAACGCAAAATCCATCTAAAAAGTATAATATGCCAGCAGCTTGTCTGTCAAAAGTTAATAGGGCAAAGTAAGCAGACAGTTGGAATTATGTAGTAAACACTCGGTAATGCAGTCGAATAAGTGTTAGAAGTAATCAGGTTTAAAGGGTAAAACTCCTCTGAAATTAAACAATTGTGGCACTGTTACTAATAATTTTAAGTATGACTGTTAAACTATAAATCGTGTCAGTTTAATAATTGGGGCTGAATAGTACAATGTTAAATTGACCCTCAATGTGATATTCTTTATACCTTGTTATATTCTCAAAATACCTTAAAGATTGACGATCAGCACTATACACAGTAGTCAGTTATATACAGGCGGATCTTGTTCCTGTGGATGTTCACAGTCCATGCTTGGTATGAAAGGTGAAAATTGCAGTATAAAAAGTGCCCATTAATGAAAAATTCACAATAATGGTTAATGCTTTATGTATTATTTTGCAGAAAATGGTTTTACATTTATTATTAAAATGAAAGTGAAACAATATTATACTACTTTATTTACAAAACAAATAATTTAAACAAAAAGTTTGAACCACAGATGTGTACAGTATGTCAACTTTATGCTTAAACATGCATAGTTTTTGATAGTCATACAGTGCCTTATGGAGTTGGAAAAAGAAAATAATGGCCCAAAAATTTACCAGTTGCTTGGAAGTTTAATTACACGTATGATAATTACTATGAGTTTAATTAATCTATGGCATGTAAAATTGCCACAAATTGTGTCTGCTGAGGTATCAGTCATGGTGTTACTTTCCCCTCCCAGCTGCTAAACTGTTTAACACTGCATAGCTCGGAAGGCAGGAATTACAAACAGTGTGTTCTACAGTTCAGCTAAACATCCAGCTGCCAGTCTAGCCGTTTACCTGTGACAGAACTTATTGTGCGGATGTGTGCCTACCAGTTATATTTAGTGATACGCACAAAGCATGATTGAAAATAAGGACAAAGGTATGTACTGGACTCTACTATGCCTCAGAGTAAGTGATGGCTCCTCTGAATTGAAGTTCAATTGAAAGAGAGTTTTTTGATTTTATCTGCTTGTTCCCTGCTTTGCCAGTTTCTGTGTCCGCCAATCACTATCATCCCGGTAAATATTATACTCTGGCTCTTTGAATTTTTTAAAGCTCTTGTACCTACAAAATAAACACAAGAATAGAATACAA
This sequence comes from Erpetoichthys calabaricus, assembly GCF_900747795.2. Classification (NCBI taxonomy): domain Eukaryota; kingdom Metazoa; phylum Chordata; class Cladistia; order Polypteriformes; family Polypteridae; genus Erpetoichthys; species Erpetoichthys calabaricus. The sequence goes on from NC_041404.2 coordinate 85,898,928, forward strand.
TAGAACTAATCCACGATCAAGGTACAAGTTTAGCATCCCTACTCTGAAATACCTGGGACTAGAAGTATTTTGAATATTTTTGGATTTTGGAATATTTTCTTTTATACATAATGAAATATCTTGAAATGTCAAGTAGGGAAATGCAGGTAAACCAACTAAATGATGACTCATGCTTATATTCGTATCACAGAGCCATTATTATAAAATGAGTTAATGTGATAAACAAATTAAACATCAAAAGTGATGAATATGATATGTAGACTGTATTTAAGTTCCCTTTTAAGAGGGGTCAATGCTGTGTATATGCACTGAAGAACTTTTTTGGTTTTTTTTGTCAATTTATATCAGATACCTATTGTCACTTCTCAGTGAGGTTAGGAATATCTCAGCCAACCTTCACTTTATCATTTCAGCTGTGCTGGAAGTCATTGACTGATGAGTCGCTACATTGAGTGGGTGTGGATTTCATAAAGCCTAAAATGTTTTTACAAATATAAAAACGACAATTTGCAGCATTGTCTGTTTTTCCCAGTGTAACTGGAGCAATTTACTTAACTCGTATTACAACAAAATTTGTTAACTGTGAAGAGTAACATTTAATTAACGCAAAAGTCTTCTGCAGTTTTAACAGTGCCGCACAGCACTTCTAAATGCAGATTTCATTGTGTCGCTTTACTGGGGACAAAGCTCGTCGACTGCATTTTGTTGCTTAGCAGCACACCGTGCTTCATGGGGTACTCTCCCAATCCCCCCCCCCCCCACCCACCCCCATTGTCTATCATTCATTGTTTCCTCACAGTATTTGTTGCTTTGTGGGAGCTCCCCCGTCACTAGCCCCAGATTGTCAATCATGAGTTACTGCTTTGTGGTAGCTTAGGCTTCTAGGCTTCCCCACCGCACTGAAAGAATAAATCTGTTTTGAATCTGTGCATATGTTATCCAAGTAAGATTTTTTTAAACAGACCCCTGGTGTGGAATTTTCCACTTGTGGCATCAGGTCGGCACTCAAAAAGTAGGTGCTTTTCGCTTTGTACTGTGGTGGACGGGTACACATATTTGGTTAACAAATTAGTTTTTTTGTTTCTCTTTCCTTAATAAGATAGTAAGCAAATAACCTTTTTTTTTTTTTTTTTCTTCAAAAATAATGTAGTAAATAACATGAGCGCAATGTTCAGTTCTTTTTACCTTTTACTCCCTCTTGGGCCACTTTTGGAAATTAACTATTCTCTCTAGTCCAACCTGCCTTCTGCTCCATTTTATCCATTTGGTCCAATAGCATTAGACCGCATTAAAAACCAGGAGTTAATATACTTTTGACAAGGCTGTGATTATATTACTTCAACCACAATTTGAAGTTGTCAGAAACAAATAGTGTCTGTGGGTAAAATGCATTCTGTTTGTCAAACATTGGCATTCCAGTTGGTAATGCTGCTCAAAGCCACTTGCTCTGCTGTTCTTTCTTGTATAGCACCATCATTGTCTCTGCATTCTTAGTTTGCAAGTGTGTTATTTTGTGGTGTTTTTTTGAATGCTGAAAGGGGACTTCATAAGTGGAGAGTCAAAAAATACCACTTTACCAAAACTACACAGTTTAATTTTTTGTTACTAAGTTTAGCACACATATTATGTTCTGTTAGAAGTTAACTAAATTCACTAATGAAATTTAATCAACACTGAAATAAAACTAAAGTAACAATAGTGTTGCTTGACACACAGTTGAAACTGAGTGATTAAAACTGAGAAAATATATCTACAAGCTTATGTTATTTATTGTGTTCCTCAATTTCATACCAGGAGGAAAGCAATTTCCTTAAGCTGGGACTATACTGTGAAAATCCATTTCCTCTTTCTTTTGTTTACAGAATGAACACTGAATGAGTAAGTGTCCATAATCGTTTTAAAATGCTCATGGACAGTCTTCTACAATTTATCTTTTCAGAACATCATTCATAACTTTTCTCTTAAAAAAAACAAGAAAGAGAACTTTGTGAACTAAATAATTTCTTACATTTTTAACAGTGTTAGTCATATTACAATTTTCAAATTACGTTTAATTTTTCAGCAGTTAGTAGTTTACAGTGTTTGATTTCTAGTAGTTAATAACAATTAACAACCACTGAAACTCTAAGCATTTGTCGCAGTAGTTAATTGTTCCTCCCAGTTGTTTGTTATTCAGGTGTCACGTCACAAAATAACACCTCTTTGTTTATTTTGAATAAATTTCGCAATTGAAATGCAGATATTCACTAACCTGTGACTATTCACTATACATGGTTCTCTATATTTTGACCTTTGTTCTCCATCTGAAACTGTTTAAACATCAAAGACTTGTATAAAAATGTTGTTTTTTTTTTGGATCAATATATTGCTCATTGTTTATTTTTTATTAATTTCTTTAATGATAAATAACTAGGGGGCTTCGCCCCCTGCTCGGTTCACTTGCCAACCCCTGGGTATCTGACGGCTAAGCTGCACAAAGGGCATCAGGGCACTCCTCCATTCAAGAAAGCAATTGTATTTAAAGAGATGGAATATACAAGAGTATGTGGGGCACAGAAGGAAGGCGGTTTGGTCCTTAGTTATTATAGATTGAAAATAAATTTTCACTGCAGCTGTCTATTTTAAATATCAATGAATAATAAAAAATGTAGTAGAAATAAAGTATAATGTAATAAAAAGTAAATAAAAATATTGGAAATTCCTCATCGCATTAGGCAATCGATTCTCATCATTAGCATTATCAGATAACTTCAATATAGAAGAACAACAAGTATCCAAAGTCATTATCGACTGCGCTAAATTACTGTGCCCACCTGCCCGGCACAAAATGCAGGCATGGATATCTGATGAGGCGTATTGGAACCAAGTGGCCATTGACTTAGAAGAAGCCACATCAAAACACGAATATCACAGGCTCTACAAAACGCTTAGGAAGCTCAGCGGGAAAAGCAAAGCAACCAATGACAACGAAGAGCGATGGAACCTTTGAGGGCTTGTATAATCACAAACCTCCACAAGGACCAGCAGCAGAACTGCCACCAATCGACCCGCCAGAAATTCCAATGTCAGACGCAGAGCGGACTCTCGACAAGGTTACGTTACTGTGTAATCAATCAAAGCTTGCGGAGACTGCTTACTTAATCAACTTCATACTCCACACAATATGGCGCACGGAGCAAGTCCCAACAGTTTGGAAAAGGGCCATCATCATACCAATTCACAAAAAAGGTGACAATTGGGACTTTAAGAACTACCATGGCATCGGTCTCCTCTCAATCATCGGCAAAGTATTTATGAAAGTCCTTCAATATAGACTGCAGTGGCACACTGAGCAGACAAGCTGCGAAGAACAAGCAGGTTCCCAACCAAATTGTGGCTGCTGTGACCAGGTCTTCACCCTGCAACAACTCAATGAAGTCAGAACTCACTGCGGAAAATGAGCTGTTATTGTTTTCATTGAATTCAAATCAGCATTTGACTGCATCCACTGGCCGGCACTGAGGGCAGCACTGGAGAGGGAACACATCCCCCAAAAACTCATCACACTCCTCAGATCCAGCTACAATGGCTCCACTAGCCAAATAAGGATCTGAAGTTAATTATCTGAGGAGTTCACCACCCAGACCTGAGTCTGTCAAGGGGACATTGTTTTGCCCCTCATATTCAATATTGTCATTTGTGCAATTATGCGGAAAGTATTCCAAGACACGCACGGACTTCAATTCAATGAAAATGAGTTTATCACTGACCAAATGTTCACCGACGATAGCACTTTTTTCGCAGATGGAGGCGACAGATACTCTTTACAAATCACCAGAATAGTCCAATCGTATGGCCTGAAAATCAATGCAGATGAGACAAAGGTACTCGCAACAGACAGGTCACCAGCCACTGCCCACTTGGATGGAACCCTACTTGAACAAGTTAATGAGTTCAAGTACCTAGGATAGCTAATTCAAGAAAAGAAGGTGGCCTCCACAGCAGAATACCACAGCCAGATTGGATAAGCACCATTTGTGTCACTCAAATGGTGCATGTGGAAACGAACAAACATTTGATGACAACCACAGTTCACCTCTTCCAGACTCTTATCCTACCAATCCCATTATATGCATCAGAAATGTGGTCACTGCTCAAATCTGAAGCTGGAAGTCTTCCAGATGCAATGCCTACGTCAAATCCTGCAAGTCTCAATTCGTAATTGCATCCAAAACGAAGTCATTCGGTGAATTGCAGATGGCAGCCAACTGTTGAAGAGCAAATCCAACAATATCACTTACGATGGTTTGGTCGTGTTTGTCGCATGAGTGGCAGCCGTCTACCACACAAAATCCTCTGGCGGCAAAAACCTAGCCATTGGAAAATCCAACATGCAGCTCCCAAGAAACATGGTCCAGACAAATCAAGGAAGACCTGACAAACTCAAGACTCCGCATCGACGAAGCCAGAGACATTACCAAGGACCACCAGGAATGGAAGCGACTTATGTCATTATGTCATGGAAGCGACATTATGGTCCATTGGCACCAACAGCAGCATTCTGGCTCAAAGGACACCCTTGGCTGGACGCCAACCAGAGAGCAAAAAAAAAATTAATTACATTAATTCCTCTTCAAAAACAACATTATGAACTACCTTATCCTCTAAACTTACATTCTATAAATGTTGCTTTTTTTGCAGTTCTGTTTGCATATTGTTTGGGGTATTTTTCTCTTTTTTTGTTTATTGAATGATTCTATTTGTTCTTGATTTTTACTTTCTTGTATAAGAAACATAGGGAAAGTATTGTAATCGTCCAAAGATTCGATGTCGATATTTTGATAAATCTCAACGTTTTGGACCTCTCTGACTTTCTCGTATACGAAGTGTAGAGAAAGTGTTTGAATCCTCCAAAAATTCCATTTCAAGATTTTGATGCATTTTGACATTTTATACCTCCCTGATATTATGTATACGTGTGTGTGTGTGTGTTAACACGATAACTTGAGTGTGCTTTCACTTAGGTCAATCAAATTTTGCATACGAGTATTAGGTACAAAATGTAGATTTCTGTCAACTTTTGGGCTATTTCCATTAACCAGAAGTGGTACTTTACCTTTTATTCATGCAGCTGCAGAGTCTGATTTAACTTTACTTTTATACTAATTGTTCAATATATTATTCATTTGATTTGATTTGTTGTTGATTGGTCTTTAACGTACATAATTTAAAAATATAATCATTGTCTTGCAGTTTACTCCTCAAATATCCATCCCCATATTGTATCTGAGTATATGAGAAAGATTAGGGGAAACCACCCCTGATTTTTATTATATGCAGCTGTTTTTTGTTCATTTTCTTTTTTTTTTTGATGTTCATTTTCAGCTCTTGTTGCTCTTTTTCTATCACGATCTAAAAGTCAACATAATAATAAATAATTGAATAAATAATTTGCTTTTCTGCCTTGCCATTATAACCAATTGCTTTGAATGATGAGTTAGCACTGACAGCCACCGAGGTGCTACAGAGAGAGGATGTGCGCAGTAGGAGTAATGACTGGGCAAGCAGTGTGGAGGGGAGTGGTTAAGGTTGAATTTTGTGGACACAATGGAAAACGTTTTTAATATAATAGAGAGATTAGTGTTTTTCTGTTATTGGTTAAACTAGATAAGTCACTTTCACTGTTCTGATAACATGCAGTATTACTGTCTGTATTTTGCAAAGTGCCTGTATAAGTTTATAAAATACCCTCAATTTCAATAAGGTGGGCCAAAATTTTTCTACATATATCTACAGTGGATCTTTTTCAGATAACAATGCAAGTCATAATCATATTAAGTTAATTGCTTGTCATGGATTCCATTGAAAGAGAAGGGTTTACTTTTTTTTTCTTTGTAGGTATGGAGGTACCCTTCAAAATATCACTTTAAAGCTTCCCATCACCATCAACAAGTTCTTTCAGCCAACTGAAATGGCATCACAAGATTTCTTCCAGCGATGGAAACAGCTTAGCCAGTGAGAGTCTATTCTTTAGTCACCATTGCTTTTGTTAACTGCCATTGGTCTTAATCTCATTCTTTACATACCTTTATGTTTTAATCTCAGGCCCCAGCAAGAAGCGCAAAAGATCTTCAAGGCCACTCATCCAATGGATTCAGAAGTACTCAAAGGCAAGGTATGCATAATGTCTTGAATTAAAATAACAATTGCTTGTGACTCCTTTACCACATAGTCAATTGCAAAAGCTAGGAATCATTTTCATTCAGTGCTGCAAATGTTATATTGCCATAATGTAATGTACTTCCCAAAAACAAAACCATAAATGGCAGTGACAAATCCTGCTAGCCAGTGTCCATTATCCACGTGTTGTGTTTGCCTCATGCCTTCAAAACTATTCTTGTGGTTAAATGGAGAGTTGTGAGCTGTAACAGAGCAAGGATTGGGATTATTGCAAAATCAGGTAATTTATAAAACATCAAGAAGCATCTTAGAAAATAAGTTGTCTTATAATGAGACTTTAATACACTGAATTCATTTTGTACTTTTCTATTTTAATGTGATCTTTTCCTTTCAGTTACTTGGACTCGGTACAGCCTTGCTGGAAAATGTAGACCCGAATCCTGAAAACTTTGTGTGTGCTGGAGTGATCCAAACTAAAGCACTGCAGGTTGGGTGTTTGCTACGTCTAGAGCCCAATGCTCAGGCCCAGGTGAGTAATCTTCAGTTTCTTTACAGCAGTTCATGTATTATTGCATACTAAAACTTACAGCAAGTCCATAAAGAATTTTATTTTAGTAGCATTTATTGAAGAAGAAAAAAAAAAGCAAAACATATGTGCTTCAGTCCCGGACAGTAAGTGTAATCTCAGTGTATGCCAATTTCCCCAAAGATTCTTGTCACACACACATCTCCAAGCTGAAGTAACTTTTCTTTTAAGTCTATATCTAACCCTAGGAGAAGGTCTCCTCTTGGGTTACTGTATAAGGGCTTTCCACAGGGGGAAAAAATAACGCTGAACTGGAGAGATGCAGCTGAGTCAAACAATGTAATTGCAGACAGGGACTAGCAGCTGTGGTAATGAGAACAACAGCGATCATGTACTAACAGGTTGACTTGTTATGGTTGTTTATTAAAGTACACATTTCTGTTTACTGTATATCTAAGATGCACCTAATGCTGTTGTCTCTGTCTAATTCAGATCACACCACGAGGTGGAAGAGTTAGATTTGACCTAGTTTGCAGGCATTTCTTCTGAACCATGTTAGTTACAGAAGCCACATTTCTTCTCGTGGTAATAGCAATCATTAGTCTCGTGGAACAGTGACAATATGGTCTGCACGGATACCCCTCCACTTCAGAGGTTTTGTTCAGATTCCAGCCCTTGAATTGCCAATGTAGAGTTTGTACATTCTCCCTGTGTCCATATATCCCAGCTGCATCATGTTTAAGGAAGGAACAAACCTTTTTTGAGACACCAGTCTATTGCAGGGTACATTCACACTCTCACCCAGACTTGCACATAAAGCACTACTTCTAGGTTGCAGATTAACCTGAACTCATACCTTTGAAAGGCAGATGGAAAAACAGACTAACCATAGAAAAGCCATTTAAACACACACAACAGAATTCTGTGAAGCTTGTGCCAGGAATAAAGCCGTCTCTTTTAGTTATGAGTTTACCATGATATCCATTTAGTCTTTCAATAAGCCAGATAAACATTGCAGTTTTTGCATATATTGTCTTATTGCTTTTAGGGCACCACACCAAACATGAAATCAAAAGTTTAACTTTTTGAAGAGTACAGCGCCCAATGCATGTTTATGTGTTCCAGTAATTTTATACAAATAAGTAAGGCATCTTCTGAGAAACTGTGGCCACTAGGGCACTAAGCACAACATAAACAAAAGAAATTAAACTTGGCTGAATCTACTTCCACATTTAAATGAAAACAGTCTGCATTCACACTCAGGTTGTTGCATCGTTTACAAAAGAAATCCTGCCCAAACTGAAACGCTTGAAAACACATACATGAGGTATGCACGCATCAGAAGCAAACTCCTTGACGGAACTGTGTAGTACAAATTTTGGAGCCTCATGAAAATCTGATTATTGTGTGCTTTATATGCTTTCAAAGCTATCAGCGCAAGCAGGACTCTGATAGCATGTTCACAGCAAAGAATTAGAAAGAAGTTGTTTAAAGAGCCACAGCGAATTGCTCCTGGGCCACGTTAATGCACTGATTAAAGTTGAAAATAACAGTCTTCAGAAATGCCACTACAAAAATGTAGTGATCAGTAATTAATGTACTTGTTACATGTATGCAGCAGTCAGACTTTACAAAGGGCAATTTAGATATGTACAGGTAAGTAGCACAACAAGCGCTCTGGAAAGCATCTCTTTTATACCCACTGTGTTGGAAAATGTTTTTCTTCCGTGAAGGGTGACCAGTCAGGGAATGAGACGTTTGTATTGTGCAGGATCCAATCAGGGAAGTGCCTCGAAGTAAGTACAAACCAATCAGAGTATGATAGAGTATCATTTTCAGAAACCACGTTTACGCCCATCCACAGCATAATATTGGCACAATGTTTTCAAAAATATACATCTCTGGAGAGCATTTTTTAAACATTATCATTATAAAGGTCAAAAAAGATGGGGTGGCATGGCTGAAAGATGAAGGTGTAGACAGATGTATGCATTTTTAAATTAAAACACATCTGTTTGGACAGGGCCTAAGATTGTTTCACTTTTTAAGATATAGAACGTTACATATGTTTGTGTCCCAATCATTCACACCAAAATTTTACTTGTGTTCAACTCCACCATCTTTTGAAAAAATTCTTACTACCTGCTGCACATCATTAGACATTCACCTCTATGGTAATAGTTATTGGTAAGCTATCTTATTAAATACCAATGTTTCAAACATTCTTTAATAGTAGTACTTGTTCTTGTACAGATTTTAGCTTTTGCTTTTTTGAGACCAATAGAAAAGAGATTTGGCATGCTTGTAGCTGAAATTTACTGGAAATTAAGGATCATTTTAGTGTAGCCATTGTTTTCAAATGGTTCGTAATGGATATTATTCCTGCTTTACAGTTTCATTATCTTAGGTTTGATTACAACTTGGTCATAGTCTGAGGTCTGCCAGTATGTTGATTGATATGAGTGCAAGACTTGCTTTCCGGTGAAACTGTATGTAGTTCTGTGGAAAGTAAAGAATAATAATCAGCATCTGCCTCTTACATGTATGGTATGAGTAATCCTAATCAATAAAACTGGTAATTGCTTGATTGAATAATACAAAATGTTACCAGCTTTGCAAGTGTTTATTTATTATTCTATAAATATACTGCATGTATGACAGCAACTTTATTATGTAGGATGTGTCATCTAGTATACAAATCCTTCTTAAGTTTGTAAAGTAAATTTAAATGCATACATTATATATAGAAACACATATAGTTGCTTCACTAGATCTCCTTGGCCCTCAAATGGATAAACAAGTTTTAATAAATGGATGAGTGAATGACTGTAACTGTAATTTTATTGTGTTGTTGTTGACAATACCTTAATTTACCAGGTGTTTTCAAATAATTGTTAGCTGAAAAATCGAGGGTGATGTACCATTTGAATACAATGTGTTGTTAGGTTTTCCATAACAGCATCTATGAACATAGTGGTGTTTCTAAATGCACTATACCTTCTGGGCCAGTGTTATAAAAAAACAGAAATGCACACTTTGTCAGGGAGCAACACTATCACAGGAAATGTACCATGGCATGTTCATGTTGGTTTTTTGTATTTAATAATGAAAAACATTCATCATCTTCATACATTTTGTGTGAAATTGTATTTTTAATACATTCTATAGATGGGTTCCTTGAAATTGAATTAAACTGTTTCAAAATATTATGTTTAATATTCATTTAATTTAATTATAGTCTGCATAAATTCAGTATAAACAGTATGTGTTTCAATATGCCATGCACTGCCAGATCTATCTCTGGATGTTCCCTTTGATATCATAGAGAATGTTCAGACACACACATTAATTAAAGGATGGACAAATTTTACACACATTGTAGCCAAATTGTAACAGTGAAGCAGGAGCCACTGTCCTACGATATCGCCCATTTCAAATGAATAATTTACAGTAAAACAATTTATATAAAATGCACAAGTGTGCAAAGTTTCCAGCTCCATACTTTTGCCAGATAACACAAGATAATGAAGATACTGGAAATATGCCTGGCAATGAAAGCAATGTTGTCCAGGTTTTCTTTCGACTTTGGATGTTGGACAGAGATAAATAATGCACAGTTTCTGCACTGTAATCTAAGGCAATTTATATTGCTCTTAACATCACCACTGCTGTTATTTTGCAGTTGAGCTCCTCCCTGTTTTGTATCTAGTTGCAACAGCTGTAGTATATACAGGCTACCTGTAATTTGCTAGGGAATTAAATAGATAATATTTCCAATTAAATAAATATGCAGCTATATTTCTCTTGCTAGCTTCATTTCTCCTCCAAGACAGGCTAATTTAACAACTTTGTAAACTGCATTGATTTTCAGATAAGGCCAATCTGGTTATTTACAGTATTTATTTTTCATTTTCCTTTTCTTGTCAAAATAGATGCCACAGCTTTACTGATCAGCCTCCCAAAATTCTTCAGTTGGGCTGTTTATATCTGAACCATGTGCCATTGTGTCAAACTATTAGAATTACTGAAAGGTTGACGGTGTAGGAACACTGTTTTCTTTTTTGGTTTCATGTTCTGTGTATGTGTTTTGGTACCTTTTTAGCAAGAATAGTTCTTTCATGTTAAACAGCTAAAGATCCCAGTTTTGCTTCGAAACTGTCCCACATGCTCAATTATTTAAATGAAAACACCACTTGTGGAGTTTGACTTCACTTTAATGTGAACTCAGAATAGAATAAGCATTCTGTTGTTGGAAAAGATAATGCCTAAAATTTGCAATAAAATGAATCCTATCTATGTCCAATCTGTTTTCATTGTTTTGTAAAAAATGGAAGCTTTGCTGCTTTGAAGTGAACTGTTTTATATGTTTGAGGCTTTCGTTTCATTTTTTGCTCTGGTACCCTTATGGCTACGTTTTTGCACTAGGGAAATGTCTTTTTTTTTTTTTTTACAGAATTACTATATTCAGTACAGCTTGACTTAACAAAGCAAGTGTCTAGAGCAAATAAAAGCACATTAGTATTGTAAAAGTATGTTCAACTTCAATAACAACATACTTCTGTTTAGAATAGAAAATAATTCATACAAATATTTGTTTTTATTTTTACCCTACATAAAATGAACATAATGAAAAGAGAAAAGTAGTGGATCCCATCTTCTTTCTCTGTCAGTAACTTAAAAAGCTAGTTTTTTTCTGTTATTTCAGCTAAGTATAATACTGTACATGATGAAAAAAATTAGCCAGTTGTTAGTTTATGGCGGTCATACCCATTTACTTACTTCATGTCTAACTTACCAGGCAGATTAAGTTAACTCTGATGGATAGAAGAGTTCAGTATTAGTTTTTATTTATTTTATTTATTTATTTTTATTTATTAGTTTTTATTCATTTGTTCTTGTTTTCCACAAACAGTAAATTTATATATGTTAGTCCTTCTGTAAATCAATGTAACTGATATTTCTAATTTCCTGCAATCTTAATTTAACACTTTCTCTTCAATCATCTATTGTTTTAAAATATTAACAAAATAATGTATTTTGAACACAAAGTGTTTTAGTAAAAACTTCCATCAGTGATTAGTTAAAGTATTAGATAACAATATCATTGGTATTCAGTAAACAGCAATCTTCCACTGTGAGCATTACAGTTTAACAGTAAGCAAATTATTAATTTGCTACTAATTTTGTAGTATATTGCTTGACCTGCAGATGTCACCATTGATTTTGTGTGTGTCTTTTTTTTTTTTTAACCTCAAAGCAACCATGTTTTCACTGATTGTCATAGTTGTTGAACTGCAGGAATGTTTGAACAAGTGGAACTTTGCTGTATATTTACAACTTTTTCTGCCTGTGATTAATTTCTTTATTCAGCCAGGATGCCCCCAGTCTATCCATGCCATCTATTGCAATTGCTAAATGGCTATTTTTTAATTATGTTCTTAGAAATTAATTAAAAACACTGACACCAACATTTCCAGAATTGGCAGGCAGGATTTTCTAGAGTTTAAAAATGGTTAAATAATTACTATTACTTCTTTTCACCATGTCATGTCATCATCCTTCACAGCTTACTGAGGACATGTATTCGACAACCCAGCAGTCAAATTACATCAAACAAAACCTTGTCCCATTTGCCAGTTTAAATGTAATATTATTTTCTCTTGTCATTACCAATGTTTGGTCTGTTGCCCATCTGATGTGTTTATAGCATTGTACAGCATCTTTCCAACATTAGTCTCAGAAACCAAATGTCTGGTCGGCGCTTCTCTGAAGTTGCTTGTATTCTGCTTTTATTGTTTTGAATTATAGCAAACATTTTATAAAAATACTTGTTTTCAGTTTTTTATTGTTCTGAAGTACAGCAAACATTTTTTATTAAAAAAAATGTAATTTATACATTTTTCTTTATGACTTTAAAAGTAATGTTAATCAAAAGATACATAAATTTACTGATAACGTTTCAGCTTCTTGGGAATTGGCATTTGTCCCTGAGAAAATGGATTGAAATGCTGTGATCTTACTGTATATTATGTTTTTTGGGTAGTTTGGCCTTATCTTTGGACTTTTGATTCCAGTTGCGGGAATGTTGGACTAACCTTTCATATTATTTTTTTGCCCCCTAGATGTACCGACTTACCCTGCGCAGCAGTAAGGAGAGTGTCTCCAAGAGGTTGTGTGAACTTGTGGCAGAGCAATTTTAAGAAACAAATGAAGGGCAAAATGTTCTGGAGCAAAACACTTCCCCAGAGCATGTATTAAAAGACATAAAAAGACATACACAGAAAAACAAAAGACATGAAGGGGGGTTCATTCTAGGGTGGAGAAATATTGGGAGAATCATTCTAATATGTCCCAGCATGCCTCTCTGTTTGTCTCTCTGTGCTGCAAAGTTATTATTTACATGTGAAGGTGTACACAAAAGCTATATTGTATAATTAGAGTTAGTGTATTATTTAGCGAGTGCTAGTGTGTGTGTGTGCGCGTAAGTGTGTGTGTGTGTGTGTGATCTTTGTGCTCTGTGTTTGCGCCCTCTGTTGTTTTAGTGAATTCAGGGGTGCTGAGGTTCAGAGAGAAGATTTCCCTGCTGAAACTGGGCCCCAAAACAAACCAGGGCCCCTACTCTTTGTTAAGTTTCTGCTTAGCAGAATTTAAAAAGGCCTTTGCTGTGACCTTAATCTTAATTAAAAATAAAACAAAGCAAAATGCCGCATTCCCAGCTCGTCAGTAAATCATGTGCTACATTCCAAGATTGTCGTGGAAGATGCATGTGTATTTTCTGACTTGCTGCAGAGTCTTTTGATGAGTCTCAATAGCACTTGATACATTCCCAGTGAATGAAGGCACACACTTCCACATTCCCCACACCCAATGCTTTACCTTCTTTTCTGCTTTGCTACTCACAGATTCAAGAAATTGTTATGCACTTGAAGAGGGGAGCAAATGAAAACTTTTTTCATCTACTGAGAGCCATATGAGATCATTCCATGCATGAGCATAAAGTGGAAGGAGTGCTAATTAATAAATATAGTTTACTATTGCTCCATCCCTTTTTGTGCTACAGTATCACAGCACTACCAGCCTCTCTAACGTTTTTGCTATAATGCAGTGTAAGAACCCTCAATATCAAATAATCTTCAGGTTTTTTTTAACATTACCTTCCCATACACTTATCCCATTTCCACCAGAATCTCAGTGTCTTTTCTTTTGATATACACTAAATATGGTTGTCTTGTTACCCAGGACCAGGATTTGGACCAGGATACAGCATCAATAGCATTAATTCTTTTTTTTTTTTTTTTTTTTTCATTCCATTGTGGGCATCTTGTTCCTACTTCCCTGTTCTCAGAATTGAGAACACAGCACTGCTCATTTTCCATGGTTTGCAACCAGAAATGTAATTTTCTGCGATGGTGTTTGTTTTGTATTCATATTCCTCCTTTGCAGCTTTTACTCTCAAAAAGCAGTTCATGGGCTATTTTCTTCTAACACCTTCCATGTTAATCATATTCATTATGTTGGACCTTCTGTCCTGTTTATCTCTGTTTGTTTCCTTGAGATGTAAACATGAGTACCAGAGGAAAATCTGAACACTACACAACCTACTTTTTTCCTTACTGATGCCTCATAAACACTGCCATCTTCATACTCACTAAGTCCAGAGTACAACTTTAGTAGTGTTCCTCACTTCTGTATTCTCCATCTGATAGTCCCAGCATCGCTTACTTCCACCAAAATTGTATATTGTGGACATTTACTTTGATAAATTAACAAGTAGTACTCTCCCCAATTTACTTGCAGTCAGAGCACCACTACCTTTGCTTTCACAATCACCAGTTTACAGGCCATGCCAGTTGCCTGCTATGCAGAAACCCAAACAGCAAGACCACAGTAAATGCTGTATCTGTGATGAATTTTGCAGATTATTTCTGGGTTTAGGAAAAAAGTCCCTGTCAGTTGTACTGTTAGCAGCAGAATTTTACACCTAGCCTATGTTTGCATCTGCCGTTCTGTACATTGGCTTTAAACAAAAATCAATCTAGGCTTGTACACACTGGTCACAATCCCAAAACTAAGATGGGTCAGTCAGACTGCTTTATAAGACTAGAGCAGTTCAGTGTTTTAGTGGGTCAGCTCTGGTAACAACTGTATTATAAATATATATATATAAGAAATATGTTCAGATTGGTTTATTATAATATGTGTTTTTAATCGTTAAGATTGTTTTTTTGTTCTTGATTTTAGAGATTTTTCTTTCTGCTAGAACTGAGCATGGGGTGGTCTGTTTGTCTTCAGGCTAACTTCAGTTCTTCATGTCCTAATGAAACTGGCCCAAATGACTATTATTACTGACTTCAAACAATTCAGTCCTTCCCAGAATACCCAGAGATGAGTGAAAAGGGATTAAATACAGGGTGTGATGCTAGTCATGTTCCTTACTAAGACCCAACCAAGTTGCACTTCTGTCAAAGTTGAGATGGCAAACCTGATGGCAGCAGGAAGTAATTCTAAATCATGTGGAAGAAATAAACTAAAAACAAACACTTTATTCTGCCAATATTTTGAGTACATGTTAAAGTTCTTCTTAAAGCTGCAAACTTGTTGTGGGTCATTGTTTGTTTCATGATAAAAAGTCTCTAAGCAGCTTGCTGTAAAAAATGTGTCATTTTACAGTAATGCATCATGTTTACAAGAGATATCATCACACTTCCTTGCATATGCCAGTCTTTCTTACCTGCTGTACCCAGGCCATAAAAGCTGTGAGTTACTTAGGGTATTCATTCTGCCGGACTCGAGGTGTTCACTAGCATATTTCAAGGACCATAATAAGGAGGCAGCATACACTGTAAGCATTGGGTGTTTTTGGTGTAGGCAGTTACTGCTGTGTTGATTTTCATTGCAGCTGATCCCTCAAGACTACTAAAATATTAGGTAGCATCCACACAGTTTTTGAAAACACTATAGTTATCTTAATGTCTGTAATAACTCTTAAGATTGCTGTCCACTGCAGTAAACTGTGTTTTATAAATAAGTCTTTAGACTTCATTTTTAAATTATATCCTAGCATATTTTATTTTTCTAGTTTATTGTTCACCATTCTGCAGGTTTACCAGTCATTTACTTTGGCTACACTACAAAATGTAAAACTATGCATCTATGTAGTGTATTGGTTTGTGTTGTATTTCATGATTAATGTTTACAGTTGAAGGTGCTATGTAAAATTTTAAAAAAGACCTGAGTGATACAATTCATGGTTTAATTGCACCACTGGACAAGCAGATCTCTTATCAGGGTGTGATGCTCTGCACTAATCCCTAATTTACTTGGCTGACCACCACAGGGATGAAAGGTGTCGGAACAGGATTTTGGAATGCATGAGAGTTGCTTCATATAAGACATTTGGTAGAAATGAAAACTGGCAAGCACGAGTATCATCTTAAGAACAGGGTTATCAATTGCTGCTGTACATTGGGTACATGCAGTTGGCCACAGAAATCTTTTGGCAGGATCACTTCTGTCATTACTTCTGCCTAATCCTGCCTTTGTCTCTGCTTTTCTTTTCCATGCAGGCTGAGATTTTAGTGTATATTACCTTGGAAGCAAAGCCATCCTTTTTGTTCAGCGAAGTCATCGGGTTGCTCCAACCATTCTGTATTTAAGAATTTTGTGACCATAGACAGAAATAAAAGACACATACTACTGTGCTGCAATTTCTGAAAGTGCATATGCCTGTAAATAACATTCAGAAAAGGCCACATTAATTTCTTCCTTATATTTTAATGGAACATATAACTGAACGGACAGATTCATGGCATAACCCTGATCTTGTACATACGTGAAAATATCTCAAACATACAGGAAACTTTCACGTACAGATGAGAGGTTTTCACGTAGGTGTGAGATACTTTCAAGTACATACAGGATGCCTAAAGTGCACTTTTGCAGTTTTTTAAATCTAACTTTATCTCGTATGTATGTGAAAGTATCCCATATATGCAAGACATTTTCATGTACATAGGAGAGAAGGGTTATCTCATAATTTTTTTCATTGTGAGGTTCAGAGCTTCTGTAAAAATCAAGAGGCTTTTCATTGTTAAAATTTTAACTTATGAAGGTAAAAGAAAATTTCTATAATCCAATTCATTCTTCCATCCAATTTCCTTACCTGCTTTGTCCGTTGCAGAGTTAAAGGAAGTCTGAACCTATCCTGGCAACGTTGCTTGCAAGTTTAGAGCCAACATTGGACAGAATGGCCAACTAATTCAGGGCACACCTATGCACAAATCTTCACTCAAAGCCAGTGACTGTGCCAGTCAACACAACATACAATGTACATCTTTATGTTATGGCAGGTAATTAAAGTATCTGGAGACAACCCATGCACATATTATGAGAATTTACAAGTCCCACACAGACAGTGGAGCCAAAATATGGTCCTTGCAATTATGTAATCAAATGTCCATCACTGTTTTTATAGTGTTTTTAAACTGTGACATCCAGTTCTGACACATCTTGACAACTGCTTTTGAGCTTTCATCCAGCAGTATGGAGGATCTGGGGCTGGTACTGGCACATTAATAGGCAGTCTGACAGAAGGAAAACCAAATCACCCATGGTATAAGAAGAAGAAGGCAAGCTTTTAGAAAACAAATGGCACTTGCTAAAGTACTGGCCGCCTTACAAGGTCAGTTTGTGCTGAACCTTGAATACATAATAATTGGACAATATCATGTCAAAGGATGTATCCAGTGTAGCGTGCAAAGAAAATTCTGTTTTTCTTGCTAGTGAATTCAAAGAACTAGGGCAAGATTTATCTAGCAAATGAGTTTTTCTCACAGAACATCCCATTACTACTCACATCACATTTACTGTTAAATTTAAAATGTTTTCTTTGCTCTACCTCTTAACATTTTGCTGGCCTGGCCAACTTTTGCAGTTGGCCTTGTAGAATTTCTTGAAGGCATGTTTGTAAGACTCTAATAAAGAGTTGAGTTTGTCCCAGTTTTAGGTCCCTAGGACAGGTGTACCTATGTATCTGTTCCACTTCGTCATAGGTACAGTTTTTGTATGGGAATCTGGATCCACAAATCCCATGAGCCCAGAACCTGCATGGACAAGCATCAACACTTGTGGTTCAAAGAAAACCTTAAATATAAATGTCCTCTCAAAACGTGTTTTGCTAAAGGGACATTTTTGTCAGCTGACCCAGTTACCCCAGCTGCAGCAAGTGTGTTCATTTTTATTTTTATTTATTGTTTGTAATGGGTACCATGATTTTTTTTGAAACTGTGACAATTAAAGCTGGCTCTAAATCATTGTGTCTGCCTCCATTTATTTTCTGTTAACTTTTTTTTTTTTTTTAATGACCAACAACAAAGTAGTCACTGTTCTTTTAAGTTGTTTTTTTTTTTTTTTATGTACTGTTGACGTTTTTGATTTATAAATAAACTTAAATTTCCACAAATTACTGGGAAATTTGTTCACAGTATCATTCAAGGTTTTTATCATCATGTTTTGCCACATACACTTGTAACTCTTTCCTGGGTTACAGACATGGAATCCCATATAAAATCAAACCATATGTAAATAAGGCCAAGCACATATCGGAAAAATCCTGTCACATGCCATTTAGGAAGAGGGGCATCTGCATGAATGCCTGTGGACCTGAACGCTGACAATAGAAAAACTGGACTTTTGGGTCTCCAGTTAGCCATATGTGGAAGTACAACAGAAAACTGAGACATACATGATGCCTGATAGGCTGGAGAAGTGAATACAAACAGTAAGCTCTGTCCCACGAGAGTTGGGGACAGCTATATGGACCCTAAGGCCACTGTGTTCACTATTGAGAGATACTGATGAGGGAGAATAAAAAGCTGCCAGCCATCTTCCATAACAAATGGAATGGTATGAAGATCACATTCTGTGTGACAACTGTAGAAATCATGAAACCTATAATGGGAAAGGGGAACCATTGCTGTACAATTGTAGGACACCTTGTTGATCTAGAACTACTAGCCACAACCATGTTTTATCACCAAAAAAATGGAAACTGACTTTTGTCAGTTGTTCTCAGACTATTCATTACTTGCATGCTTTTCGTAATAGTACATGTATTATAACCCCAGTGGTGAGCAATGCATTATGCTGTGTATTTTTTAATTACTGTAATTGTGAATGAATGTCTTTATATTTTTAAAACATAATAGCTGAGGTTATGGACTATAATTAAATTATAGGTTTCATTTCAATATATTATTATAACTACAATTCCATATCATGTAGGTATAATCTGTTACCATTGCTTTTTACTTGCAGAATAACTTACTTTTGACGTGACAGTTTATTTCTTTGCCATTACTGTTTATGCCAAATGCAGCTGTTGCCAGTCTCGTCAGGTGTCACCTGTGTGATCATCTTTGTGTTTAAATAAATGACAAAAATCCAACTGTGATCTGCTGTTCAAGACCTGGATTACATACTGTAAATACTGGAGTTGTAACTCTAGGCCTGTTTATTCAGATAGGAGAATTCATGTGAAAACAAAAGCAGTGGAGCAGCGTGGTGCCTATTGTTGGGCATGCGATTTCTCCAGTTTTCACTTACATATCCTGAAGACCTGTATGTTAAGTTAACTGACGACTTTTCAGCTGACCCCAAATAAGTGAATTTGGGAAGGTTGAGTTTGCCCTGTGATGAAATGGTTCTCGATCTTGGTTTGGCTCATTGTGTCAGGATAGGCTCCAGCCGTCACATCACTGAACTCTACTGAATGAGCTTGATGACAGTAATTTCAAAATTTTTGATGGATGTTCCCCTTCCACTGCCACCTTCATCCAATGACCAGTCTACACACAACCATCCCTACTACATCAACAACTCCCTAACACATCAAGTGGAATGGAGATTGACAACCTCTGACCATTATTGTTGGCCATCCATAACTGAAGACCAAGTAATGTGACAACTGAGGAAGATATACACAGGAAAAGTCATGAGACCAGATGACCTGTGCTGACCCACTTTTTGGTGTCCTCTGTCACCTATTCAGTCTGTCCCTAAGGAACCAGAAAGCGCTGCGCTGTGGAAAATGTCCTGCATTATCCCTGTTTCAAAGACAACAGGTGCCTCTTCACAGATCAGTGGCACATCTCACATCATGAAGAACTTTGAGAGGCTGGTCCTATACTTATAGGGGTCCTGTTATGGTAGACCACCTGGACCCACTGCCTATTAGACAAAGATTGGAGTGAAGGATGCAATTATCTATCTGCTCCACAAGGTTTATTCTCACCTGGACAAAGCTGGTAGTACTGTGAGGATTCTGTTTTTTGTTTTCTTCAGTGCCTTCAATACCATCCAGCCATCCCGGTTAAGGGGTAAATTCAGCAGGTGGACGAGCCTATGATGTCCTGGATAAAGGACTATCAGTTGGGCAGACCACAGTATGAGAGACTTGAGGACTGTGTTTCTGATACAGATGTGAGCAACACTGGAGCAGCACAACGAACAGTTCCGATCTCCCTTTCTCTTCACTCAGTACACCTCTGACTATAAATATAACACCAGGTCAGGTCACTTGCAGTTTCTCAGATCGTTCTGCAGATATGGGGGTGTATTGATAAGGGGGATGAGACAAAGTACAGGAGTCAGATGGAGAACTTGGGGCAAAAAGATGCATCTTGACATCAGCAAAGCTAAGGAACTGGGTATTGACTTTTGCAACACCAAACAGCCTCTACAGTGCATCCAGAAAGTATTCACAGCGCATCACTTTTTCCACCTTTTGTTATGTTACAGCCTTATTCCATCCATCCATCCATTTTCCAACCCGCTGAATCCGAACACAGGGTCATGGGGGTCTGCTGGAGCCAACCCCAGCCAACACAGGGCACAAGGCAGGAACCAATCCCAGGCAGGGTGCCAACCCACCGCAGACAGCCTTATTCCAAAATTGATTAAATTCATTTTTTTCCTCAGAATTCTGCACACAACACCCCATAATGACAACGTGAAAAAAGTTTACTTGAGGTTTTTGCAAATTTATTAAAAATAAAAAAACTGAGAAATCACATGTACGTAAGTATTCACAGCCTTTGCTCAATACTTTGTCAATGCACCTTTGGCAGCAATTATAGCCTCAAGTCTTTTTGAATATGATGCCACAAGTCTGGCACACCTATCCATGGCCAGTTTCGCCCATTCCTCTTTGCAGCACCTCTCAAGCTCCATCAGGTTGGATGGGAAGCGTCGGTGCACAGCCATTTTAAGATCTCTCCAGAGATGTTCAATCGGATTCAAGTCTGGGCACTGGCTGGGCCACTCAAGGACATTCACAGAATTGTCCTGAAGCCACTCCTTTGGTATCTTGGCTGTGTGCTTAGGGTTGTTGTCCTGCTGAAAGATGAACAGTTGCCCCAGTCTGATGTCAAGAGCGCTCTGGAGCAGGTTTTCATCCAGGATGTCTCTGTACATTGCTGCAGTCATCTTTCCCTTTATCCTGACTAGTCTCCTAGTTCCTGCTGCTGAAAAACATCCCCACAGCATGATGCTGCCACCACCATTCTTCACTGTAGGGATGGTATTGGCCTGGTGATGAGCGGTGCCTGGTTTCCTCCAAACGTGACCCCTGGCATTCACACCAAAGAGTTCAATCTTTGTCTTATCAGACCAGGGAATTTTCTTTCTCATGGTCTGAGAGTCCTTCAGGTGCCTTTTGGCAAACTCCAGGCGGGCTGTCATGTGCCTTTTACTAAGGAGTGGCTACCGTCTGGCCACTCTACCATACAGGCCTGATTAGTGGATTGCTGCAGAGATGGTTATCCTTCTGGAAGGTTCTCCTCTCTCCACAGAGGACCTCTGGAGCTCTGACGGAGTGACCATCGGGTTCTTGGTCACCTCCGTGACTAAGGCCCTTCTCCCCCAATTGCTCATTTTAGATGGCAGGCCAGCTCTAGGAAGAGCCTTGGTGGTTTCGAACTTCTTCCACTTATGGATGATGGAGGCCACTGTGCTCATTTTGGACCTTCAAAGCAGCAGAAATTTTTCTGTAACCTTTCCCAGATATGTGCCTCGAGACAATCCTGTCTAGGAAGGTCTACAGACAATTCCTTTGACTTCATGCTTGGTTTGTGCTCTGACATGAACTGTCAACTGTGGGACCTTATATAGACAGGTATGTGCCTTTCCAAATCATGTCCAATCAACTGAATTTACCACAGGTGGACTCCAATTAAGCTGCAGAAACATCTCAAGGATGATCAGGGGAAACAGGATGCACCTGAGCTCAATTTTGAGCTTCATGGCAAAGGCTGTGAATACTTATGTACATATGCTTTCTCAATTTTTTCATTTTTAATAAATTTGCAAAAATCTCAAGTAAACCTTTTTCACGTTGTCATTATGGGGTGTTGTGTGTAGAATTCTGAGGAAAAAAATGAATTTAATCCATTTTGGAATAAGGCTGTAACGTAACAAAATGTGGAAAAAGTGATGCACTGTGAATACTTTCCGGATGCACTGTATGTCCAGTTACTATTCAAGGAGTGGATGTAGAGGTGGTTCACTCCTACAAGTACTTTGAGGTCCACATTAATGACAGGTTGGACTTCTCTTGGAAAACACAAGGAAGCTCTATAAGGTGAGTCACCTAAGTATGAGTTGGCATCCAGTGGCAGGGTTGTCTATATAAATGGCAAGCCTGCAAAGTCACAGACTTTTTACAACTAATGCAGCAAAAAGCTAGAAGTCCCTTTAAGGATAGTGAGCCACCTCAAAGAGCCAAGTAAAGAGCAGAAAATCCAGCCACGCTACAATACATTTTATATTTCCAAAAAGAAAAACATGTTTGTGTATTTTCAGACTAAACGAGATAGTGAAAAAACAAGTGTGTTGCATCATGTGACATTACAGGCAGCAGACAGCTAGGTAATCATGAGAAAATCTGCTTAATTCGTTACAGTACTTGTCGACAACAAAGAGATCCATCATGATAATAAGAAGAAAATATGCACTGCCCAAATTAAGCAACTGACACAACAGGTCATTGCCAAACCACCAAAAGTAGCATCAATGTTTAAAGCATCAGTAGAAAAGGAAAGTGGTGAAATGCTGCCAGTGCCATAAATGGAGCAGTTTACTGTATGCACCTCTGCATCAAAAATCACAGCAAGTGTGAAAGAAATATGGCTGGCCGTGTTTAACATTTAATCCATTCTCCTTGATATCAGCAGTTACAACGCTGAGATCGTCGTTTATAAATTTGATATAAAGCTTTTGAAATTTGATATCAAGCTTTTGAAATCTGACATCAAATTTTTTAAATTTGGTATCAAGATTTTGAAATTTGATATTGCTTTTGAAACTTAATTTCAAAAAAGAGAGCTTAAGTGCAAATATAATATGTCAGGCCAATTTAACATTTAATCTATTTTCCTTTCTATGAAATTTGATATCACACTTTTGAAATTTGTTATCGAGCTTTTGAAATTTGACATCAGGTTTTTAAAATTTGATAGTGAGTTTGTGAAAATTGACATCACACTTTTAAAATATGATATCAAGATTTTGAAATTTAATATAAAGTTTTGGAAATTTGATATCAAGGTCAGGAAATCTGATATCTACATCTTCAAGTTTCATATCTGATTTCAAAAGTACGATATCAAATTTCAAAAGCTCTATATCAAATTTTAAAAGTGTGATTTCAAATTTTATAAGCCTGATATCAGATTTCATAATTGATGTGGTCTGGCTGGGCCTTAGTGGTGGGATGATGGTCTTTGACCCAGGCTTACTTGTCAGAATTATTAAGGGGAAGCTGAATGCAGCCAAATACTGAAAGATCCCTGAAGAAAACCTGCTCCGGAGTGCATGTGACCTCAGTCTGGGGCAACGGTTCACATTTCATGCAGGAAATTGACCTGAAGCATACAGCCAAGACAATGTTGAAGTGGCTTCAGGACAAGTCTCTAACTGTCCTTGAGTGGCCAAGCCACTGTCTCTGCTTAAACCCCATCAAACATCTGTAGAGAGACCTGAAGATGGAGGTTTACAGATACTTACCATCCAAGCTAATGGAGCCTGAGAAGATCTGCCAAGAAGAATGGGATAAACTACCCACATCCAGTTGTGCACAGATTATAGAGTCTTACCCAAGAAGGCTCAAAGCTGTAAATGCTGCCAAAGGGGTTTCTACAAAGTGCTGAATTAAGGATCTGAATACTTAAATGAATGAGAGACTTCACTTTTTCATTTTTAATAAATTTGCAAACCTTTCCGAAAATATGTTTTCACTTTCTTATTGTGGGTTATTATGTGTAGATTGTTAAGACAAAAATAGCAAATTTATTCATTTAAAATTCAATCTACAACACAATAAATTGTGCGGAAAGTGAAAAGGTCTGAATACTTTCTGTAATCATCAGATAGTAAAGAAGAGAAGATGTTTCCCGTGTTACATATCTTCCCTTTAAATGAGTGATTGTTCACCATGGCAGCTACACAACACACATAGTAAAATGTTGATCTCATAATCTTTATTTAGTAATCCTGTTGTGTACTGATGGCCTCAAAACTATTGCCTCATTGAGAAAACTTGTGGAGATGCCAATTTAGCTGCTCTCCTTCAGAGTGAGCTTGTCAAACATATACTCGGCCAGTCCAGTGCTGCTGCCACCAGTCTTCTTCAGGTTGGTGATGTGGTCACCTATCTTCTTGATCATCTTCATTTTATTTCTCAGAAAGTGGGTCTCCAGAAAGTCACAGAGCTGCAGGAAGAAATGTGGCATCTTTAATGTTAGAGTAAGATTAATGTGGCCAGCGTTTCATCATTACCAGCCTTATATAATGAGAAATGTTGGAAACCTCTTAAGTCTCACTTTAGTATCCAAAGCAAAATGGACCGATATCATCTACCTACATGTGGGTCAGTGCGGTCAGAGGCAAGCTTGTGCACATCAAGTAGAGCTTGGTTGAGGTTTTTCTCTTGCTGAAGGGCAGTCTGCATGGCATCCAGACCGTTACCCCACTCATCCTTGTCTGGCTTCTGCAAAGACAATTTTTATTGAATTGAGCCAGGCTGAGGTCATATGGCATCACCTGCACATAACAAAATCATTCATTACCTTGATATCCTGGAGGAAGATGCGGCCGCCCCGCTTGTTTTGGAACTCCATGAGCTTGTTGGCATGTTCTTGTTCTTCTTCGCTCTGCTCCTTGAAGAACTTGCAAAAGCCTTCCAGGGCCACATCATCACGCTTGAAGTAGTGAGCCTACAGGAGGTCGGAAAAGATTTGTAGAGCAAGAAGTAATAAGATGTCTCTCATTCACTCCACCTCTGTGTAGTCTTACCTTCCTAACTGGTGATAGTTTCCATGCACTGCTCTTTTGTATTTAGGGTATGGTTAACTAGATGATTTAATAGTTGCTCACTTTTAAGATTTAGAACATTTTTTTACTTATTTTAATCAATTTTTTAACCTAGTCTTGGAACATTTGTTTTATAGCAACCCCCTAACATGTTGACTCGAATACGTTCACCTCATTTGTAAGCAGCTTTGGAATAAAATGTAAATGTACAAAAGTAGCTGTTAGCCCCTCCTACAAACATCCATCCATCCATTTTCCAACCCGCTGAATCCGAACACAGGGTCACGGGGGTCTGCTGGAGCCAATCCCAGCCAACACAGGGCACAAGGCAGGAACCAATCCCGGGCAGGGTGCCAACCCACCGCAGCTCCTACAAACATTTATTTAAAAATTCAGGCAAGCCAGAGTAAACTTAAATCTACGTTAGGGTAAACTTAAACACAAGCTGAATTGTTTAATTGATCTAAAGGTGAATATGGACTGGTGCCTGAATGGACTTCATGTTTAGATTTGAGTGAAATTTTGTGATTTTTGTGTTATGAGATATTAGGCTTAGAAAATGTTATATTAGGCTAAGAGAAAACAAACGGTAAAAGGAATTTAATTTGAGTGTGGTGCTCTCCTCAGGGGATTTATTTTCAGAAAAATTAAATAAATTTAAATGCTAATAAGGCTGTGATATTTCAGCTAATAAATGAATGGAAGATATTATTTCATAGTGGAAATCATGGATATACAGGTTTGATCCATATCATATCCTAAACTTAAGAGATCAATAGATGTAGATTTAAATTAGGAGTAGAATGTTTGTTTATTTAATAATACTACTAAAAGGAAGTGTTTTTATAAAGACGCCAGCACATGGATGCCTACGATTTATTGCAAAATATGAGATACTTTGTTGTAGGTCCTCATGACTATATAAAGAATGAGACAAAGTGAGATGACAGAGAGATGCTCATAAGCTTTCTTATAACTGATGGTAAATTATGTTTCATTTTAAAATGTAATTATTGCTAAAATGCTTAGTATGCAGTGACGTCCATTTAATCATTGTCAAGTTCACTTGATCCATTTCAGTGCTGAGGTGTCACCTGTTACATGGCTGCGCTCGGGTCCTAAACTGGGATCCTGAGATGGTTTGTCATGTGGTGGGTGCGGCAACACGCTCTATCAGTGCAAGCTCCCAACCTCCTCTTCCTTCTCCTCCTTGTTAATCCATTTCACAGTTGCAGGGAGTAGGAAAGAGAGTAATTTAACTTGTCCATCACTGGGATGGGGTGTAGGTTCTCCAAAAATATGAAGAGATCTGTACAATTTATGAACAAGACTCATAAATCGACAAAAGTCTACATTTGCACTTTCATTTCTGTGTTGTAGTTCAAAACGTGGCCAGAGACTTACTTTCACAAATAGCCCTGACATGCTTGTTGAAATAAACAAAGTAATACCATTTAGTTATAGCATAAGGATAATAGAAGATAGATATATGCAAATATATATATATATATATATAGATATATATTTAAAGACAGAAGACAATAATGAAAATCACAAAACATAAAACTATAAAAGCTTAATTTAACTTTTCCCTTCTATAGAAAATACACTTCATTTATCTATTCTACCTTTTCTCTTAGATGGAGCTTTTCTCTTTATTAGAAAAAGGCACATAACTTATGAACTCTGATTTTGCAATTCACATGGTTAAGATGGATAAATTCTTTGGCTGGATACACACACTCAAAGAGCTCTCTCTGTCTCTCTGACTGCGTTTGTGCATAAGAAATGCTTCTGCATGTTGTGACTGGTTTTAGGAAGACACTTATAACACATTGCCACAATATATCATTCACAAGGTTATTATCCTTTTGTTATATTTACACCAATATCATAATACATTAGTTTGCTTTGTCTAATCTGTTAAATTCCAAGTAATAGTTCTCGGAATCAAAATAATGTGTACTTATGGTTGGAGGTGACAGATGCTTTGTTCCTTTCCTGGTTGGCTTTTTCCAGACATGTGGATTTCACACCCCTACGTATGTGCCTTTGAGATGTTGAAGGATAATGGGTGTTTTTGACAAATGATAGCATCTATAGTATATCTATAAAATGCTAATGGTTGTCTGTCATGCAAAAACTCACAAACTCACATTTCAACCTTGATCTTGGTCTCCATTGACAGCTTATACCATGATACGTGTATGATCATGTTCCACTAGTCTTTAAAATAATTTCAAAAAGGAGATGATACTTTGGGGAGCAAAGTTGTAGAGTTTTATACAAGATATGCCTACAAAATCCATCTTCTGAACTTTTAAGGAGCAAAGCTTCCAGATCAGTTACAAAAGTTTCCATTGGATATTTTTAATCACTTTGGGTATGAAACCAGAGCACCCGAGAGAATCCCACACAGACACAGAGAGACCATGCAAACTCCCGATTAAGATATCTTAAAATTAAATTCTGCTTTTTACTGTACATGTTAAACAGACCCCAGTGTGTGTGTATGTGTTCATAATTGCCATGTGATGGACTGATGCCTTTTCCAGGGGTTGCTCCTGCCTTGTTCTCTATGATTGATTGCTGGGATAGGCTCCTGCTGCCCCACAACCCTGCCCTTAAAACATGGTTAGGGAAATGGATGGATGAACAGATTTTAGCTCACAAGTTAATTTTTATATTTGGTTTGATGTATATTTTTTTATGGAAAATTGCAAAAAAGGAAAAAGGACCAAAAATAGCATTGTAAACTAGATCCTCAAGACA
The DNA here is from genome assembly GCF_900747795.2 of Erpetoichthys calabaricus. Taxonomy (NCBI): domain Eukaryota; kingdom Metazoa; phylum Chordata; class Cladistia; order Polypteriformes; family Polypteridae; genus Erpetoichthys; species Erpetoichthys calabaricus. The sequence goes on from NC_041404.2 coordinate 85,926,751, forward strand.
CAAAGTAAAATGTGCACTTGTTCAAGTAATACAGATCTTTGCTTTCTTTATGAATCAAATAATCTGTTGGATTATTGTTGGATAGATGGGTGTAATTAAAATGTTTACTCCAGCCTTCACAATGACCTGTACTATATTAAAAATCAAATAATCTGTTTCCTGTTTTTCCTTAACAGTGCCCAGGTCAATGTGATGGCTGCATCCATTCATCCATTTTCTATTTTGTTTATCCAACATTAAAGTCCAAAGTGGGGACTAACACGGACGAGATGCCAGCACTTTACAGTTTATATACTGTATTTTTAGTGTCAGTGCCATCACGTATACAGATTACAGTGAAGTTCTTACTTGCGTCTGCTGGCTTCTTGATTAGTGAGTATAACTACCTTATCTTGAAACTTCTTTCTTCCTTATCTAAAATAAAAACTTCACCTCAGTGGGCCCTGATTGAGAAATTCATAAACCTGTGAAATAAAATTCAGAGTGCTATCCTGGGAGCTTTGGGTGCAAGGCGAGAATCCACCCAGTCCATCAGAGTGCCCAGTCACATACACCCACATTTACTCCAAGAATCACCAAAACTGCAATTTTGGGGGGCTTTGGAGGAAGCCCACATAGGCAATGACTGGGTGAGCTTTGAACCAGCGACACTGGATTCGTGAGTCAAGAGCAATAACCAAAATAACCTACTGAATAATCTGCTCATGACCATTAGTCCAACTAGAAACAATGAACAGCATTTAATCAGTTAGCGACCTCCGACACATCTTTTGCTTAACCCTAAGCCTAACCCTAATCTGGAATATAATGAGTAACATTACCACACATACAGTAAGTAGGAGCAGTGCAGTCTAAATTTCAACCACAGTAAACTCATCTAACATGTAATACAAAGAAGCTTTGACCTTGAAGGTCTTGCAGCTGCCATCCATCTCTGCTGTCATACATGCCCTGCAGGACAAAAATTAAAAGGCCATTTACAGTTCAAAATCGCACTCACCAGTGACAGGTAGGTGTAGGAGGTACACAGCTCCATGTTAATCAGACGGTTGACAGCACCCTCGCTGTCGCGATGATAGTTCTGGCAGATCTGGGAGGCCATGTTGATTTTTGTCCTAGCAGTGGAGATGACAAAACAATAAATGAATATGAAGCTGCCGCTGTAGAAGGGATCAGGGCTCCGTTCAAACACTGTTGAAGCAAGAACCTTGGATACCTCAGCATCGCCTCCCAACCCTGCTTTTATAAAGGGAATTTGACAGGTGTGGAGGTGGGAGGGGAGGGTGTTAGATGAGCTCCTGTAAAGTCAGGACCAATCAGGAAAATATAAGTGATGGACACCTGATCTGAAATACAGTCTGAAAGGAGAATAAAGTAGACTGACACAGCAAAAGCAGAAAACCCCTGCCGCAGCATGACTTGGCAAAGAGTGTTGGGCTGCAGCGTGCAGCTGGTACTTTTCTTCCTTCATCCTATCACTAAAGGTTGTCAGTTGTTAAATTGAGTGGGCCACGGGAACTGGAGCACTATTGCCTCTACTGCTTATGCTAAAAAGAGTATTTCCGCCATGTGGCATTGGTTTAGTTTTCAATAATATTGCCTGTTTCAAGATATTCCCGAATCCATGTTTGATCAGCTGCTTTCATTTAAACCAAAACCCCTACTGAAGTCCTCTAGTTGAATTTCTTACTCAAACTGATGCTTTCTTTTCTAAATTCTCCTCGAAATCAGTGTATTCCAAAATTTCTGCTATGTTATGTTAACATTGCCTCAAGAAGCTAAACTGTATTATGTTTTTTTTTCAGTCTATTTCAAAGATGAAGGCACAAGTCTAAATGCAAATACAGTACACTGTCATTCTCACAGGCCTGATCTTCAACATCCCATCCTTGACAGAAGATACCAAGGACAGTGCCTTGCACTATAATGAATGGTGTAATGGGTCCCACGCTGTTCTGGAGTGAATTTGTTCAGTGCATTAAAAGAAAGGAAAATGGCGACTGATTGAGAACTTGGTTGGAATGAACACTGCAGCCAATGTGGCTTTTTATAGTGTAACCACACAAGAGCACCAGAGAGCCCAAAACCACAGTACCAGTAATTCAGCACACTTTAATAGAATAAAATAATGGATTTTTATTGTCCTTCCAGGCACTTTCCACAATCCTTTCCCAACAATAAGCCATAAGTATGCAATAATTATTCAATAATTCCCAATTCTTCCTCCTTCTGCCGCTGCCTCCTGACTCTCCCATATGTTGCAGCAGGCTTCCTTTTAAGCCGGACAAGGGAAAGCTTCTGGTGCCACTCTGTCTCCTCTGTGAAGCACTTCTGCGCCATAGACAGTAGAGTGGTCCTCCCCCTACAGAGCCCTCTAGCCATTCCAAGGGACCCCTACAGGGCTGCAGTTCTGGAATTCCATTTCCTAGCACCCCTACAGGTGTCCTGACTGGGTTCTCATACGAGGTCCACTGCCACCTAGAGCATGTGGGATGGAACCACTCCCAACATCTGGCTTCAGCTGGTCCACCCATTACTATATGCTGGCTGAGCACAGAGTTTTCTGTAGAACATTCCTCTTGGGCCTCCCATCCAGGAAATAGCCTGAGCTCTTCCTTGGCCAGAAATGCTCGTTTTTATCCCACAATAGTTAGGTGGAGAAAGGAAGGGTGTGGGACATAACTTAAAAGATTTGGAGCTGCTGTCCCGTCCTGATTAGACACCAATGTCCCTGTATATATTTATACAGACTCTGGCTTACTCCCACTGTGCTAAGACATGCTGTTAGGCTAATAAGTCCGGTGTGGATTGCAAATGTTATGAGTTAAAATAACACAGCATGTAATATGTGTTCAGATCTCCTTGTATTCTCCTTCTGTATGTGTATGTGTTTTTTTTCTAGGTTACTCCATTTCCCTCACACATCCCAAAAGTTAATTGGGACTTTAAAATGTCTCAGTGTAAGTGAGTATCCCTTGGATGGGCTGGCATTCCATTCAGGGCTGGCATCTTCCATTCACTCAGTTCTGCCAGAATAGGTAGTGACCAACATGAACCTGACTAGATTTATAAATGTACAGTATATTCAATCTCAATGTTTATTTTTCCATCTGAGACTGGCTACACTCTTTCCTCACAGAGTCTTGCTCATCACAGCTGGATTCTTCTCCCTTCATCTCTCCTTGGCATATCCAGGTCTTGGCATCAGGTTCTTTTTACTTGGTCATCACTTCCCACACAGGTCAACTCCCCACTTGACTCCTGGGACAAAATTCGGGTGCACACATTGCACAGATTGCGAAAACCAATCATCTCAGTCAGTGAATCTAAAGAGGAATTCCATCAGCTTGACTCAAGGATGGCATTGCTGTGGATGGCATTGCTGTAGAATATTTCTATTTGAACCCCACACGTATACATCATACATTGCATATAGAGTAAATATCAGGTAAGAAGATTTATATTTTCAATTAAATAACACAAAGTTATATATTTTAATATGTTTTTATTTATCATGGTACACATGGAGTCAACAAGATGCTGGATATTCTTCGCTATGCAAATTGAGTGGCCGCAAAGTCTTGCTGTGAACAACTCTTTCCACATCATCTAAAAACACTCAATGTTGTTGAGATTGTGCAGACAATAGATGCTCACAGTCATGTTCCTAGAACCGTTCAGTAACAATATGTCTTATCTGCTGTAAGTGTTCATCAAAGTGTGGATAAACTGTAGTCATGAAGTGATGATCTTAGTCAGCAACAGTGTTCATTCAAATGTTCTTCAGTGGGTATCAGGAGTCCTAATCTGTGCAAGGAAAACATTACCCACAGCATCAAGCTGTCACCACCCGCCTGTACGGTTGACACCAAACATTGTAGCTTCATGGACTCATGTTGCTCACACCAAATTCTGATCCTTCCATCAGTAAAATGCAAAAGGAACCTGAATTCCTCTGAAATGATAATAATATACCCAACTCCTCGTGGGCCAGTGTTGATGCTTCTGTGCCCACTTATGATACACTTTCTTGTTTTTCGCAGACAAAATTGATAGTTGACACAGTCATCAGCTGTCATTGGTGCAATGTGGTGGTGGCCCATCTGTTTGCTTGTATGATTCTTGCTAATCTCATTTAAACTTCATCACTGGCAGGATGTGCAGCTTCAGGGGTTCACTGCTCGACTCTGCTATGCCTTCTACCAGTGTGGGTATCTTGTGTGTGTGGTTGGGGTTGTTCTGTGCCATATTGTACAGGTAGAACAACAGCACTAGGCTGAGGGGACTATGTGACTCATAATTAATCACTATAAAGGATTCCAGAGGTCTGGAAGGTCCCCACACCTCTCTGATATCAAGGCTTGTGTTTCTGCTGCAGGAGGAACAGAAAAAAGGTGTGCAGAGTCTGTTTCTGTATATACAACATCAAAATTCTGGGTGTTTGACCTTTTAAAGAAGGAACTGTGAAGCTCCTCATATTACTTCTAATGGTATCACTATTGTTATGTACCCTGTTCTGTAATATTATACCATAGCAGTCCTAGATGTGTTCAGATCCTTTTCACACTTGCTGTGTTAAATATATCAGTTATTCTCCCAGTGGCCTCTTGTTGTTTGTTTTTTTAGGCACTGTGTGCTGCTTTGTTCTAATGATGCATTTTCATTTTGTCATCATTATCATTATATTCATTCATCTTTTCCTGGTGTCAATAACCTGAGCTGGTCTGATCAGGGCTCCCTATGCCCAGCAGTTTCCTCCAACCCATTTTGAAAATACATAAACCATCCCAGGATGGATGAAATACAGTATAATCCCCTCAGTAAAAGGGTCTGCCCCTCAGACATGTCCTAGTGAGCCACATCTTGCACACATTGCAATTGAGGAGTCCAAGAAAGCATCCTAATTACATTGCCAAAACACCGCAGCTGGCTCCATTAAAGTCCTCTTGTCTTGCTGAGCTCCTTACTCTGTCACAGACGCCTTTTCAGGATGAGTGCTATTACTGATATTGTAATAAATGAAGACTGATTGAAGAAAAGTGCATCATTCTCAAGGGCCTGCGAGAAGCAGTGGTGCAACGCTGCCCACGATGTCCACTCACTCTAAAGTTGGAGGTGCACAGATTTTTCTCATTTTTTAATGTTACTCTTTTTTTTCCTACCTTGTGTCTCCATGAAATCCACAAAACGTTTGGCCTCTTTTCATCTATTTGGAGGCAGGATTAAGATCAGCTTTGTATGTCCATCTGTTCCCTAGATTCAGGGTTGCAGTGAGGAGCAGCCTATTTTAGAAGTAAATGTCTTAGTTAACAGGCAATGTAATAAATTAAACAATATTTGATATCTTTCATCCCACAAGTACCCTCCTAAGCCTTTCCTTGGTACCCTTGTGTGTCTCAACCTGTCCTTTCCAGAGCTTCCTCTCTCAATCGTGTGCTTCTTAGACTCCGTCATTATGAGGCACCCTACTCACTAGCTGTCCACTTTTACCATTACCAACTGTGTAAACCTCATTTATATTCTTGTGAGTACTTCACATCTTTGACAGGGTCTGGGTGGTGCCTTATTAGTATTTAGCGACCCAGTATCACTCAACAAGTTATTCACTTTATTGTCATTGAAATGCTCCATTCATCTCCTTTTTTGTAAGGATAAATGAATGCTTCTCATAATCAGAAATTGAACTTTGCACCCATAATGTATTGTCTTCTCTGTCACGGAGCCACCACAGCCAAACTGATCAACAAACTGTTGCTCGGATGGACTGGACACACACACAATCACACACAGACAGTAGCATTTTATCATGGACAACACATTGGAGTCCCACCAGGACAGAATGCTGGGCCATCACACTGCAGCCGCTGATGTTTATTTTTTCTGGGTTCTGTAGGAAGTAAAAGTTTATAAAACTTCTTTAATATTCTCATCCACTGTCATCTGCTTATCTTACATTTCAGAATTAGGGACCTGTTGTTTTTCATGTCTTCTGTAGATATGTATTTATGCAGTTATTGTATGTAGTCAAGTCCAACTTTATTTATAAAGCACATTTACAACAGCCAAAACTGAACCAAAGTGCTGTACAAAAAGGGTAAAAGACACAATTAAAATACATATATACTGTCACAGATGTGCACATGGGAGGCAGTCTAAGAGCTCAACTAAGGTGAAGACGCAGAGACAGGGGTTGATGAACTGCACTAATGCCTTTTCTCCTTCCTCCACAGACCCACAGAGCAGAAGTCCAGCTAAAACTCCACCCACTTTTGCTGTGAGGCCACACCCTCCTACAAATCTCACTCCCATCCAGGACCCGCCTCTTCCTCCCCTGCAACTATAAAACCCGGTCCCCTAATCCTCTTGTTTAGTCATTGTTATTGACTCAGTCTCTTAATATTACTTGCTATCAGCAGTTTTCTTTGAGGACATCGACAATATCCATTCTCTCGAGTGTGTTCCTGTAAAGTCTACGTCTCAGACTCTATCATTAATTTTGAGGTGTCTTGCTTGACTCCTGTCCTCTTTTATACTTTTATACAAACTGATTAATTAGATTGCTCACTGGGACCAGACACACAACCAGACTTTAGTATTTTATTATTAGAACATTTATACATTGGAATAATCCAGAGAACAGGCCATAAAGCCCAACAAAGCTCACAAGTCCATCCATCCATCCATTTTCCAACCCGCTGAATCCGAACACAGGGACACGGGGGTCTGCTGGAGCCAATCCCAGCCAACACAGGGCACAAGGCAGGAAACAATCCTGGGCAGGGTGCCAACCCACCGCAGGACACACACAAACACACCCACACACCAAGCACACACTAAGGCCAATTTAGAATCACCAATCCACCTAACCGCATGTCTTTGGACTGTGGGAGGAAACCGGAGTGCCCGGAGGAAACCCACGCAGACACGGGGAGAACATGCAAACTCCACGCAGGGAGGACCCGGGAAGTGAACCCAGGACCCCAGATCACCCAACTGCGAGGCAGCAGCGCTACCCACTGCGCCACCGTGCCGCCCCTCACAAGTCCTATTCATTTAATTCTTTCAAGATCATCAAGTCTAGTGTTCAGTGCCTGTGGTAGGTTATTTTGCACCCTTGGTCAAGCTTATTAGTGAGCCAACCAACTGTTCGTAGTTAATCCATGTGGTCTGGGTTTGGGTTTCCCTCCCCACCATGATCTGCACCCTAGGAGAATGCCTAATTTGCTTAAATGTTGGCACCAGCACTGCTAGTTTTGAAGGTCTCTAAAGTCTTACTGTCTACCACACTACTTAATAGCTTATCCCATGTGTCTATTGTTCTCTGTGTGAAGAAACACTTCCTAATGTTTGTGTGAAATTTACCCTTAATAAGTTTCCAAATGTGTCCCCATGTTCTTGATGAACTCATTTTAAAATAAGAGCATTGATCCACTGTACTAATTCCCCTCATAATTTTAAACACCAGGTATGTCTCCTCTTAATCTTCTTTTGCTAAAACTGTAAAGGCTCAGCTCTTTTAATCTTTCCTCATAATTCAACCCCTGTAGCCCTGGAATCAGCCTAGTCGCTCTTCTCTGGACCTCTTCTAGTGCTGCTATGTCATTTTTGTAGCCTGGAGACCAAAACTGCATACAGTACTCCAGATGAGGCCTCACCAGTGCATTATAAAGCTTGAGCACAACCACAACCTAACCTAACATTCTGTTTGCCTCCTTAATGGCTTCTGAACACTGTTGGGAATTCGATGGCTTAGAGTCCACTGTGAGACTTGCCCGGACACCATCAGACCGACACTGCATCTTTATGCAAAAACCTTTTATTGTCGTCCACACAACACAAGTTTAATCACAGTCCCGCACAACTCACAGTGCTCTAGCCCCAGTCTCCCTTCTCCTGGGCCTTTTCTCGCCTTGTCCCTGGGCCACCTTTACTCTCTCTCCAGGAGCTTCGTCCTGCTCCTGCTCCCGACTCCAGCTCATTGATAGGAGGGAGGCGGCCCCATTTATAGTCACCCGGATGTGCTCCAGGTGGTTCCCGGCAATCTTCCCTTGACACGCCCCTGTGTGGCGGAAGTGCCAGCTGTCTTTCCGGAAGCACTCCGGGTGTCTCTTTTTCCTTCTTCCCCCCAGCACTTCCTAGTGTGGCGGAAGTGCTGAGGTTCCAAGTCCTCCAGGCATGAGGCCGCTCCCTGGAGGTCCGGAGGAGGCATGAGCCCTCCTCCTGTCCTTCTGGGCGTCCCGGCTGGGTACCACCCCCAGCCGCGTGCCACACCACTATGACTCCTAAGTCCTTCTCATAAGGTGTGCTCTTGATTTTCAGACCTCCCATTGTGTACTCAAACATAACATTTTTACTTCCTATGTGTAATACTTTACATTAAATTTCATCTGCCACAAATATGCCCAGGCCTGTATGCTAACCAAGCCCCTCTGTAATGATTCAACAAATTCCAGATTATCTGCCAATCCACCTTGCTTGGTATCATCTGCAAACTTAACCAGCTTGTTACTTTTATTCCTATCCAAATAATTTATATACTATTACAAGTAGAAGTGGCCCTAGCATTATATAGTATATACTAAATTTCCCTGGAGAGGCAGTAGCCATGAAAGACAATGGACAAAATGGCTGCTAACTTTGGAAAAATTAACAATAAAATAATGAAATAGCAAGAGAGATTAATAAAAGAAAATGATAATAACAATACCAGTATGAAATAAAGAGGAATGACTTCTGCAAACTCCAGATATACTCATGGAAGGCTGACTTCAGACTCATCTGGTATCTATTCAGCTAATAATTTTGAGTGCCCAAGACCTTATTTAAAAGCTGGTAAAATGTTGGTGTAATGTCCTCCTGTCTCTGTGGGTTTTCCTTCCAGTCACTTTGTTTGTGTCACACTTCTGATGTGGGTTTCCTTAAGAGGCAGCCCTAAATTGGCCTTTTATCAGTTAAGCTGCCCTGCAATGGACTGGCAGCATATTCACGGTTGGTTCCAGCTTTGCACCCAATGCTGTCAGGATAGCCCCCATGACCCTGAACTGCTTTACATGGTTTCATAATGGGTGGGTGGAATACTTGCTGTCAGCCTTTTAGTTTGTGGTAGTTTTTTAGCTTTTCAGTATTCATTGTTCACTTTTTTCCTGTCATCTTTAAAATTACAACATCAAAAAATGTCAAAATATGATAGCTCAAAAATACAATTTGCAATAGTCTGCCTGTGCACTTTGCAATATTTTCCTAAACTAGACATTTTGCTTTTACTGTCCCATGAAATCTCATTATTATTTCATGATGAGGAGCTTGCAGTTCCACTGTGTGTCTCTAGATGCTACTGTATTAATCTCTACTTCAGTCCTGGAAGGTCGCAGTGGCTGCAGGTTTTTGTTCTAACCCAGTGTCTTAATTATAAACCAATCCTTGCCAACAACAGATTATTAAACTGCTATTAAACCAACAACAACTTATTAAATTTTATGCCTTGTTAGCGTTTTAACTCTGCAATGTTAGGTCAGTTTTATATCATAGATTTTTCCTTACATCCAAGTGATCTGAAGCCTAAAACAGATGAGTCATTTTCAGTCCTTCACTTTTATCTGTTCAATTCTGTTCTGAGTATTTTATTAAGCCTGATAGTACATGATGAATACACAGGGGTTATAAATGGAAAAAAGCTAGATGGAGAACTGCTGGTTCCTTTTCATTTGTATCTTATTGCTGAAAAGCATGTGATAGAATTCGACATAATAAGTAAAGAAAGAAACATATTCTCTACTAGGACAAGTCTGATAAAACCTTTTTGAGTCAATAAGCAGGCAGGGGAAACACTTCTCACTGCATCATTTACTCTTTAGTAAACACAGAACAGCAGTCTGTTACCCAATGATCAAAGACACAAAGGGTAGGTTCATTATTTAAAGTATGGAAATTACATACAGCGTCAGTAAATCCATACATTTACTCTGGCTGGTTCATTGGTCTACACCTAAATCCATCCATCCATTATCCAACCCGCTGAATCCGAACACAGGGTCACAGGGGTGTGCTGGAGCCAATCCCAGCCAACACAGGGTACAAGGCAGGAACCAAACCTGGGCAGGGTGCCAACCCACCGCAGGACACACACAAACACACCCACACACCAAGCACACACTAGGGCCAATTTAGAATCGGCAATCCACCTAACCTGCATGTCTTTGGACTATGGGAGGAAACCGGTGCGCCCGGAGGAAACCCACGCAGACATGGGGAGAACATGCAAACTCCACACAGGGAGGACCCGGGAAGCGAACCCGGGTCTCCTAACTGCGAGGCAGCAGTGCTACCACTGCGCCACCATGCCGCCCGCTCTACACCTAAATGACATATTAAAAATAAATGTCTATATTATTATATATATATTATATTATTATATATTATCCAGTAACGGCGTACTGCATGATAACTTGACATTTAGGTGTAGACCGGGCGGCACGGTGGCGCAGTGGTAGCACTACTGCCTTGCAGTTAGGAGGCCCGGGTTCGCTTCCCAGGTCCTCCCTGTGTGGAGTTTGCATGTTCTCCCCGTGTCTGCGTGGGTTTCCTCCGGGCGCTCTGGTTTCCTCCCACAGTCCAAAGACATGCAGGTTAGGTTGATTGGCCCTAGTGTGTGCTTGGTGTGTGGGTGTGTTTGTGTGTGTCCTGCGGTGGGTTGGCACCCTGCCCGGGATTGGTTCCTGCCTTGTGCCCTGTGTTGGCTGGGATTGGCTCCAGCACATCCCCGTGACCCTGTGTTCGGATTCAGGGGGTTGGAAAATGGATGGATGGAAGTATTTACTTAAAAAATCACTTCCTAGAAATGGGCACTGTGAAAAGATTGGACTTGACACACTAAAAAAAAGTTTGGGGCAACCACCAGTATATTATCCATGGCTGCAATGGGTTGATTTTAGAGACAAGTGTCTTGGTTGGAGTCCAAACATGAACTGTCGAAGGTTTGGAAAGATGGCGGTTTTAAGTGACTAAACCGGAAGTGACGTAGGGGAACTGGAAGTGACCTTCTTCTGACGTTAGTCTAGGCGTCGGAACCAGAAGTGACATCATCCTACGTGCCAGAAGTGGAAGTGATGCCAGAAATGACGTCTTCAGTGTTGAGTCAGAAAGGTTTTCCTGGTCTGTAGAGATAACAAGAGAAGGTTTAGTGCACCCCACCACCCCCTGACCTGGCATGGAATTACCTTCGCTTGGTCCATACAACAGTGGGGAACAATAGTGGACACGTCACCAGTCCATCACAGCCTTATCTAGAGCATTCATTGTAAATCTGAAAGTGTTTGTAAATTTCATACAGGCAACTCACCAGACATGGGGTTTGTTCCCAGGATGCTGAAGCCAAGACAAAGCAGCAGTAACAAGTGTTACATATATTAGCACTCTCTGACACACAGGCATATTTACAGTTGGGGCGTGTCATCCATCTTTAACTGCTGAGGTGCATTTTCAAATCAATTTGATCCACTGTGAACCCAGGGCCAACATTGCAGCTTCACATTGAAGCTATTTTACATTACATTCTATCTAACACAGAAATATTTGGAAATGCTCCAAATATGTGATGTGTGATGACATATGTTAAGGGTCTGTGGTGGTGCCAGATATTTTTAGTAATAAAAACAGTGCAGCTCAAGCTTATGGGTGTCCATGAATGTCATTGCAATGCCATGCGGCTCTGGAGTGTTTAATGAGGAGATTGGCTGACTGTGAATTCACATGCGAACTTGATCAGCACAGCCGGTTTCCTCATCGACACTCCGCAGGTTGTTAGGCAAAGCACCTGCAGTCGTAAAGGAATAAAAAGAGTCAAAAACAGAAAAAGGGAGGTTGAAAGGGAATCGAGAGAAGAGATTGAGGATAGAAAGAACAGAGAAAGAAAGAGAAATGGGAGAGAAAAATCAAGGAGAATTTGTAAAGAAAGAAGAGGATTGGGAGCTGGGAGTCTAGGGGGTCGGGAGGAAGACCCTCATGGACTTGAGAGGAATGGTGCTACAGGGTCAGGTCACTCCTGCTGAGCACAGAGGGAGCAGGTGCGGCCAGTTGGCTTCAAGGGATTGTCCTGCAGATGTCTAAAGGATAGTGGTGGGATGAGGAAGCCAGGCTTGGGCATTCCAGCAGTGACCAGCTGAGGTGGCTGGAGTGCAAGCTGTACAATGGATGACCGTGCTTGATTGCGTCTCTTACCAACTGAGGAGACCTGATGGATAGGGAAGGACAGGTAAGAGAGGAAAGGCTGTATGGTATGCTGGTGGAGGAAAGAAAAGCATCCTGAATTCATCTTGGGGTTTATCCCTGATTTTAGCCCTTGTTTAGATTATCTATTTATTAACTGATTTTATCACCCATGATGAGCATTGATTTTTATTGGATTATATATTTCTTGGAGAAACTGCAATTTATTTATGTATTTATTTGATACTTATATGAATAAACTGCAAAATGTAGTTTAGTTACACCAGTCTTGTTTTGTGTCACTTCAGTGCACTAGTCCATCTCAATTTCCTGACTATTGATTCCCCAGATTCAAGAAGATACCATGCTGTGTGCACCGGGGCTTCACAAGCTGATATTTGTGTGTGCCGGGGAAATGCGAACAAGATGGCACTGCAGGATGTGCCATTAACTGAAGACAAATCAGGCAGCAGTATGTTCATCAGACAATCTGAATTAGTGGTAGATTCATAACAATTAATGCATATCATACATTTGTGAGGGGTTCAGCCCGGACACAACCACACGGGCACCAACTCTTCATTATTACACACGCTTTTATTAACAGTTCTCCAAACACACAGCACAGTGCTCCCAGCACTAACCACCTCTAACATGGGCCTTTCTCTCTCAGTCCGTGGGCCGCCTTTCCTCTCTTCACGGGAGCTTCGTCCTGCTCCCACTCCCGACTATAACTCCCTGATTGTAGGGAGGTGGCCCCTTTTATTCTCACCTGGATGTGCTCCAGGTGCCTGATAACATTCTTCCGGCAGCACTTCCTGGTGTGGCGGAAGTGCTGCCCTTGCACCCAGAAGCACTCTGGGCGTCCCTGGAAGACTCTTCATCCATCTTCCCGGGTGTGGCAGGTGAATGCCTCCCAGGCTCTCTGAGGCTTGGGGTGCCCCATGGCGGTGGCCACAGGCCCCAACGGGCTTGAGCCTCCTTGCTCCTCTCCTGTGGTCCTCTCCCGATCCAGGGTGGTTGCCCCCTCGCGGCCTGGAGGACGCAAATGCCACCCCCCGATCCTTCCAGGCGTCCCGGCTGGGTCTGTCCCCCAGCCTCCTGTGACATTATACACATGGTTTACTCTATTTGATCTTTGAGAATAAAGCTAATTTATTTTAATTAAAGAATACACATAATTTATTTACTTCTTCCATCCAATGTTGCTAGGTTATTCTTCAGAACCTTACAACCCAGAACTGGATAAGCAGGTCAGAAAACAGATGGATGGATAACTGAAAACCGGATAGTGGTATTGACTTCTTGGAAATTGAGCTCTAGGAAATATCACACTAGGAGTAGCAGGGTGTTTGTTGGGTGACGAGGTTTATTTCAGTGGTGCTTTGCCTTATTTTGCCTCTTTTTGTGGGATCTGAAGGTAAATTCATCTGAAATCTTTTTGGATCACGGTAATAGGACCTGGCCACAGTGTAGGGACACAGACCTGACGTGCAGTATGGTTAGATTTGTATGCATTTACCTTTGACATATCACCTTGGTGTGAACTCAGTAACACAATAAAAGTCTTTGTGATGTGTGATCAGTAAAACCACAGTGAAATGTTGACAGGAGACCCTTTGTGAGTAGTGCTGGTGGAAATGTCACTGTAAAGGTATGCCCCTTGCCACTGTGAATTAAAAAAAGTGAATTCTTCCCTAGTCAGTGTGCATTTAAAGATGTATCAAAAAAAGCGTACCCTTTTCAATATTCAAAGTCCTCACCCAACACATATCTTGAACCTGGCATTTGTAAGGGTGGATGCTGTTTTGTAGCTCCTCCTGATTTCTTTCATGGTTAGGAGCAATCTCACAAAGCTGGATAACTGGGACATGACTGGCCTATCTCGGCCCACTCTCCTCTCCTCCCTAGGAGAAGAAGATTTGCTACCCAATTATTTAACAGTCTGACCAGAATAACACTTTCAATTCATCCATTTGAGTATGGCAGGGTGCTGCATTCCCTCCCTGAAGCATATGGTGTTTGAAACAACCCTAGACAGGGTCACACACACATCCACATCCACACTCACAATTTTGTAATATAGAATTACAAATTACCTCAACACAAATGTATTTGGCGTGAAAATGGAATACCCACAAGAAAACTCAGGCTGTTGCAGGACAAACATACAAACACCACTTTGACCAGGTGCAGGATGTTAGATTCCATGAGGACAGCCAATGTGGCATCCCTCAACACTACAACAGCAACATGTATTTATAGAGCACGTTTTCATACAAATTATGTAGCTCAAAGTGCATTACAAGGTGAAGAAAGAAAAAAGAAGAATATAAAAATAAGATTTGGAAATATTAAGTAACAAAGAATGATGGCCAGGAGGACAGAAAAAAAAAACAAAATCTGCAGGGGTTCCAAGGCCACGAGACCGCCCAGCCCCTACTGGGCTCTAATTACCATTAATTTCTATTTTGAATGAGCAGATGATAAATTAATATTTATGTGGCTCTGTGATTAAGGATCTGTGCTGGTATCTGGAAGGTTGGCACTTCAAAGCCCATTACTGCCAAAAAGGGTCCTTGAGCAAGACCTTTATGCTGAAAATTGCTCCAAGAGCTCTGTACATTGGATAACCCTGTGCGCTGAACCTTAAAGGTCAAGTGAAAAGACAATTTACCCTTGGGGTTAATAAAATATATCAAATCAAACACAATGTCAGATAATGCAATGCTGAAATGGCAAATGTTAGCCCTTTTACTTATCCATCTATCCATTTTCTAAACCTGCTTATGCAGGGCACGAGGCAGCTGAAGCCTATTACAGCAAGCATAGTGTGAAAGGCTGGAATAATCCATGAGCAGGAGGGAATAAGCCCCTCACAGGGTGAACACACATACACACACAAGTTATTTAATTGAATATGAGGGTAACAAAGGGATTTACACAGGTGAGAGCAGGGAGAGATCTTCCCTCTGCTTTCATCACTTAAGATATTTGTTCATCCAAGTTAATTTTAGACTGCAGAGAGCACAGGCTGGACATAGATGATGAATCACGCCCAGCCAGGTTCATTCAGTCATTAATAAGACACATTGCAGCAAAGGGTTTTGCTTCTAATCTTTATTATGCTTTTCTAGATTACTTGGTGCAGATTTACTTAGAAAGTTGTTGTCTAATTTCTTCAGGAGACATTTGTGAGAGGAGATGAGCAGGTTACTCCTTCAGGGTGAGCTTGTCGAACAAGTACTCAGCCAGCCCACCACTGCTGGATCCAGTCTTCCTCAGGTTGGTGATGTGGTCACCCAGTTTCTTGATGATCTCAACCTGTTCTTTCAAATAGTGTGTCTCCAGGAAATCACAGAGCTGTGGAATTAAGATAGAAAGGGATGTTGAGAATCAAGAAGTTTCATGTCTGGACTGGAGATCATTCTCATATCATATTTATCATCAACTAAATTTCATAAACGTACCTTTAATATAAAGACCTAAGTTGTTTTTTGTACACTAGATTGTTATGGTAACTTGTTCTATGTATCTACAACTTTATGGATAAAAAACAATTCCACTATTCATATAACATCTATTTTTAAACCTGCATTTTAAAATTTCTATTGATTGAGAGTCAGGTAAGCAATGATGGGATAACAAGAACTTTATCAACTCCGAAGAGGAACACAGTCCTTTAAAGAACAGATTCATGCCATTGCCTATGTTCCTTTTTGTTATTGCAGAAAATTTGATGTTTAAGTGTCACCTTCAATCAACTTTGCTTATTCCTTTCATCTTTGAAATGGTACCCGGCTCATTGTTTGAAACCTTTAGCCTTGAAATATGGATGCCTTTGATCTTCTTGTCTATTGCTGTTACACCCACCTTTTAGCTGCACACAATATTTCTCACCAGTATATTATACAAGTAATAATTTTTAACTTGTTCGCCACAAACTATGCTGTATAACCAGGCTCCTTATAGCCTTTGTAATGTCTTCTACACAATAACAGTCACTAGTCTTTCTCATAAACAATACTTACTTGGTTCATTGATATTTTGATTTCCCTAAACATGGCAATTACAAAAATAGGGAGCTATGGAGGAGACCAAGATAGGTAATGAGGGATTTGTCCATCTGTTTTAGTGGTGCTATGTGAGCCACAAAGATCAGATCACCTCCACACCTCCAATTCTTAAATTTCTACAGGTAAATGAAGAGCAGCTCCTATTGTTCTGTGTTTGCTGTCTGAAAGCGTCCGTAATATCACTTAACTCAAATTAGCTACATCGAGGTTGTGAACTTCACAGGATGGCAAATTATTTATTCATCAACTTGATACCGAAGCACAGGTGTTTGTCAGCTTTGACTTCACTGGGTAAATGTTATTTCTAAATGAACAGATGGTTTTTAGTAGTTTAAGATTTGGGATTTCATGGTGTCACACTTTTGCAAATTCCTGTCCGTAGTAGCTTCTGTGCTCTGTGTATTTTATATATAAATGAAGGCTCACTCTTGAGTCTTTGAGATTTGAGCACAATAAATGGCCTGTCTGGCACAGCTTTACATACTAATCTTTATACTTACGTGAGGGTCCGCACGGTCAGTGGCAACCTTGTGCATATCCAGCAGAGCCTGGTTGATATTTTTCTCCAGCTGTAGTGCAGACTGAACAGCATCCAGACCACTGCCCCACTCATCCTTGTCGGGTTTCTGAAGGTAAAGAAAGAACATTGATGTCACACTGGCATGTCAGGTAGAATGGGGGTTGCAAAATGTTAGCTTATCTGTGACGTGAATGTTATTATAACTAGAATAATGACAATTTGTTGGTCTTGGAGCAACATCACCATCTGTAAGCAGCAGTGTCTGCAAACAACTGTGTGCCAAGGCACCATGGACAGCAGATAATGAACCAAGCAAATGCTGAACACTGAGTGGGCATCACTCTGGTAGAAAGGTTTGTCACATGACTTTCTAATGCTTTAAGGCATAAGCACCATTGAAGTAAGGAGCTACGTGAAACAAGTACTGAAGTATCACTTGAGGTGGAGGTAAAAGTAGAATCGTTGTGTGTTATCTATCTATCTATCTATCTATCTATCTATCTATCTATCTATCTATCTATCTATCTATCTATCTATCTATCTATCTATCTATCTATCTATCTATCTATCTATCTATCTATCTATCTATCTATCTATCTATCTATCTATCTATCTATCTATCTATGAAATTGGGAGATGCCTCACTGAAGGCCCTCTACCACAATACTGAGCCCTATCTATTTATCTATCTATTATAGAAGAACAACACCTATTGAAAGACAGAGCAATGTGCCTTATGGATGGGTCAGCCCATTGGAAGCGCAACAAGAAAGGCATTCTCTGCCATAGCTGCAAAGATGGCAGAAGATGCCAATTTAGAACTAGGTATGGTGCCATCCCGGCAGAACTGAATTGAAGAACCATACTCGGCCAGGAGGTCAGTGTGATCAGGCGAGACAACTGGTCAGGGCTACATGCTCCCCCAATATTTTACGTGACATAATCCCTGGGCACCGCTACCAGTATGGACACCTACAAGGCATGCTGGGAACTGTAGTCCGAGGTGTGGTTCTGTGAGAATTTGTGATTCCTACTCTCGGGAACTTCTGCTAGACCCGAAAGTGCTTCTCTCAGGCTATGCCCTAGCATTGGAAGTACTCCCAGGTCTAAGATAAAAGAAGCCGCTCAATCTCATCTAGGGAGAATGAGGAGAGGAGCTGGACAACACTCGTCTGGGAGAAGTGGAGTAATAAATTAAGAAAGATAAAGGGAGAGAGAGGAGAAAAGAATATTTGTGGATACACTTGTTGTAAGGTACTTTGGATAATACACCTGCTCTATTTGTTTTACAGTTGTGTTTAAGGGGTGCTGCATTGCCCCCTACTGAATCTTAGTGTGTCTCATCTCTGCTGCAGCTGTTCTGGTTAGGATATGTGTATACAGAATATTAATATATTTGCAGTCTCCAGATACATATTTTATAAAAAAAAAAAACAAGCTTGTCAGGTAAACTGATGATTTTAACTTGTAAAAGTATGAGTATGAATTTGAGTGGGCTTTGTTCTGGACTGGTGTCATATTCATGACTGTTTCCTTCATGGACACAGACATGACCCCAGATTGCTGGCTGGTTTTGTAATATATTTGTTAGGCCAATTGAAATTTATTTATTTAAATTTCTGTTGAGGTAATCAGAGCTCTCCACTCTTTTCTTAGCCCCACAGCAAATTCTCACCCTGATGTCTTGCAGGAAGATGCGGCCGCCCCTCTTGTTCTGGAACTCCATGAGCTTGTTGGCATGTTCTTTTTCCTCTTCGCTCAACTCCTTGAAGAACTTAGCAAAGCCTTCCAGGGCCACATCATCACGCTTGAAGTAGTGAGCCTGTGTGTTAAGAATTAAGTTTGGAATGAAATGGGAAAGTGAGCTGCAAAAAACACTGCAGAGAAATATAATTAAAAATTAAAAAAGTATGCAAAGATGTTGCCCAAATGTCTAAAATGTTTTGTACTCCAACCTTAATATCACAGCCTTATCTTTGAGAACAATCTGTCCGTGTTCCAGAAATGATCCTCACTTCATATACAGTACTCTCTGTAATGTTCGGGACAAAGACACATTTTTTCCCTTGATTTACCCCTCTGCTCTGCAGTTTAAATTTACAAATCAAACAATTCAGATGCAATTAAAGTGCACATTGCAGACTTTCATTTAAGGGTATTTGCATATATTTCAGTCACACGATGTAGAAATGACATCACTTTTTAAATATGGTCCCCCCCATTTCAGGGTGCCATTAAGGCAGTTATATTTCGGAATTTTATGCATGTCACAAAGAATTTGATACTGTGTTTGGACAACTAAGGATGGTGCCATCACAGTTTAGATTGTATACAAATCAAAATAATTGACAGGATCAAAGAAACTACTTGGTCATTAAGGAATTTTCTAACAACAGGGAGACAAAACAATGAACAGGTCAGGTTGGGGAGCATGCAGTGCTACAGTGCATTGCCAGAACCACCACACGACGAAACAGCTTGGGACCCTGGCTGGCAACCCCCCCAGGCAGACACGTGGTCCAGTCCCACCCTCTGGAAATGACCGTCTACCCGCCGCAGCCAGGTGTTACATGGGTGTCCCCTTGGCCTGGTCCAGCCAGTCGGGTCCTCAACAATGTGGATCCTACAGGCTGGATCACCCTCTGGGAATCGCGCCACATGGCCGTAGTGCTGACACTCCCTCACAATGCAGGTAATGTGCCTCATCTGGGACTCCATAAGTGACTGCTTGTTCAACACAAAGTCAAACAAATGGTACCCAAAGATTCTCTGAAGAAACTCTGTACCGAAGAAGTCCAGTCTTTGTCTCAGGTCACTGGGTAGCGCCCATGTCTCGCAACCATACAGCAAGACAGGAAGCACCAGGACTTTAGACACTTGGACCTTAGTCCTTTTGCAGAGAACACATGTGTCATATCTCATTCAGAGTTTCTTCCAGGGCTGGGGTTCAAATTCTTGTTTGGTGTCTTTGATGTACATTTTTGATTTATTTGGATATGTTACTATTTCTTCTGTTTATAATTTGCTGTATTCTTTAAATCTAATGTATCTGTATCTAAGCCCGTGTTATGTTTTTTGTGGATGTATCTAAGCCCATGTGTTTTGTGGATGGTCCTTAAAGAGGTGGAGTCACCTGCAAAGGCCCAGCCAGGAACTGCCCCTCCGCCCTGTTAATTTGTAGAATCTCCCACAGCCCCCGGTGGTCCATTGTGAATGGATTCTGCAATTGGTAAGTTGTGTTTTGCTGCATGTAGTGCTTTTTTGATTATTATTGGATTTTTTGACCTACTGCTCTATTCTTTTGACCTCTCTTTGGTCTCTGTATTGGGACATTGTTTGCTTTTGGATTTGCCTTTAACAGGCATTGTATGCCTTTTGTGGTCTTCAGAACTTCACAGCATTACAGAGCAGTTTTTGTGAAGAATAAATCTTTTGTTTTATAAAAATGTAATAAGGCCCTTTTTGTGCCTAGCCAGGATTTTTGATGCGATTTCTGCCTCTACTGGGCATTTTTGGACATGTTTTTAGGACATATGTGCTTTGGGACTCATAATAATTTGTTGCTAGCCTGGCGATAGTGCAAATTACAACGATCTTATGGTCCAGCTCATAAATAATACTTCACTCATTATTCATTACATGGAAGTTTGGTGTATAGTAAATACAGAGGTTTCAAGGGAAGGTTCACATTTGATTAGTAGTAAATAAGAGTTTTTCTGGTGTTCAAGCAGGCATAGGCGAAGTAGGTGACCGCCTAGGGCCCCAGCGTCCGGGGGGCCACGGATCGACGGCGGCCAGGCCCCCGGCCCGCCCCTCCCCTCGCAATGCATTCCAAAAGTTTCAAATATCCCAAAAAATAAAAAAGGACAAAAAAACTAAAAAAAGAAAAATTACAAAAAAACTAAGCTGGGCTTAGTTACATACCGCCACGTGGTGCCCAGTGGAAACAGTTCAAACTGGCTAAATTGTAGCAGTTAACTACTCCGGGCGAAAAAGGGACGCAGGGTGATGACCTCGTAACGTTACAAGAAAACGTCTCCTTGGTCTAATTTTCACGCATTTCGCAGAGCTTCCAGGGGGCCCCTGGACCCCCCTTTCGCCTAGGGCCCCATAATACCTAAGACCGGGCCTGGTTCAAGTAACAAAAAATTTGCACTAAGTGCCTGATTAATCACCTATCTCCTAATGTGAGCAAAATAAACACCAAAGTGATGAAAAAAATGAAAACTGCAAAAGCCAGAAACTCCAGCTAATGTGAACCAAATACACATTTATCAAGAAATGAATACTGTAGTAGCACACATTGCTAAGAAAAAAAGGCAAATGTCTGAATCAAACGATGAGTGGACAGTGTGATCAATGCACTCATAAATCCATTTACAGGATAAAAGGGTCACTCTGATGCTACACCTGCCATACATACTATGCAGCCACACCCAAGACCTCCATTCCCAGTCCCCCCGTGTCATATGATTTTGGATTCTACACAATAATAGCATATCTCAAGGAGCTCATTTTGAGAAATATCATCACATACATCATTAGAAACAATAAGATTAGATTATCTTTTACCTTGATAGTAAAGCTAATACAAAATGGAAGGTTGGTAATTTCGTACCAGTGAAATGTACTGGAAACCCAGAACAGAGTAGACAATTATGTTGAATTTCATATGTACAAAGGGTGGCATTAGTGGATGAATGGAACCCACAAAATGTATTTCTGGGACCTTAGGAAGAAACAAATTCCTAAATCTTTGGGTTTGGTGTCCACAGTAGAACGCTACATAGCATTTGTGGCTGCTCTATGGAAAGTTGTTACCCAGAAGGTTGCTGTTTGGTGAATCTAGCCAGAGATTGAAGGAAATTATGCATGTGGTCCTCCTCAAAGCTATAACTCACCAGGGGTGGTTTATAACCACCCAGATCATACAGTGTTGAGAAAGTGACCGGCGGTGCTTTCAATGTATGATACTGCCTGTTGTTGTTGTTTTTGTACTACAGCCACTAACCTGTGGGAATCACCCAAGTAAAAATCTCAAAGTACTATGTACTGTACATATAACAATAAAACTGAACTTGAAACTGATTTAAAGCTTATAACCCATTTGCAGAAAAGTCCGAGCCTAGCAGGTATGTGTTGTATTGTTTCTCTCTTTTGTGGGCCAAGAATCAAGTCAGCTGCATAAGGTTTTATGATTAAAGCAGTTTGCTAACTCCTTATGGAGACAACACTAGACACCCAGTTGCCTCTCTTAATGCTCTCGTCTATAAGATTATTTTTTTCCTCTGATGTGATTTTAAGCCTAAAGACTTCATCAAGAGGGCCCCCTCAGGCAGGAGCTGACACAGAATGGAATCTTCACACATTACTGATATAAAGTAACTCACCATCGACAGGTAGGTGTAGGAGGCACACAACTCCATGTTGACCATGCGGTTGATAGCGGCCTCGCAGTCGCTGTGATAGTTCTGGCGGACCTGAGATGCCATTGTGATGGGTTGGTTGGTATCAGAAGAAATAAAAGCAATGTTAGAAAGAGTACAGAATTTTGTTCAGTCACTGCTGAAGCAGAAGTTCTGGTTTCTCTGGCTTTCTGAGGTGATCTTGGAAATGACAGTCAAATTTATAGTAGCATCGGGAGGGCTGTGCTAGCAGTCAAACCAATGGAGGAGGGCGGGTGCCAGCTGAGTTGTGAATGTAACATGACCTCAGTCTCCTGTGTGCAGTGTCACACTGAGACCACACTTAATTAGAATAAAGATGACATCCTGGTGCTTGTTGTTGTCTCTCACTAAAACTCATTGATATTGCTTTTCATGAGCTTTTCTTGTTTTGCAAGGCAAGCACGTGTTGTTTATTTTAAGAATCATGTCTTTGATTTCCATTGTTTTCTCTTTATCTTAATTCTGAGATCTGCATCTTCTGCAGAAAACACAAAATGTTCTCCGGGCATAAAATCAATAATTCAACCTGCATATGGGTGTGAAACTGGAACTGTGTGTGAATTAACTCTTGGAAGAATGAAAGAGTGGCATGATGCTGATGTTTCACTCGGACAGGTGCAGTTTTTGGAATAGACGAGCAAGCATGACTCAGCTGTGTGAGGGCAACCACAAAGCAGATGAAAGTGATAACAGTTCAAGGTGAATGTGGTGGGAGTAATTATTCAGCAGTTTTCATGGAATGACATGGAATGAATGACAGACAGATAACTAAAAAAAACAAGACATAGCTTAAAAATACAAGATGTGAAATGGATAAATGGACTAACTAGTCTTGATGGGGGTGGTGTAGAAGTAGAGTGGTCAGTGCTGCTGTGACAGAAGATGTCCTGGTTAATCACTGTCTGTGTGATGCTCTTCTGTTGTCTTTGTGGGGTTTTATACAGGTTCTCCAGTTGCCAAAGATGTTTAAATTAGGTTAAATGGAAAAATTGATTTGGTCTGGTGTATATGTGTGTTGGTGAGAGTGCCCAGCAAGTGATTGGCATCAGGTACTCTTCAATCTAAATGTACAGGTGGGTCTGATTGGAGTTTTTGGCTCTGTGATGTTCAATATTGGTCCCCACATTGCTCTTAATGTTGCCCAGAGAGGCATCCCACGGCCAGGTAAGCTGATTAATCAGGTTCAGTAAATGGATGTATCATCTTGACAGGCCAGTGGTATCACATAACATACAGTACCTTCAGAAAGTATTCAGACCCCTTCACATTTTACACATTTTGCTGTATAGCAACCTCATGCTCAAATCATTTAAATTCATTTTTTCCCTCATCAAGCAACATTAAATACCCCAGAAAGATAAAGCAAAAACAAGGTTTTAGAAATTTTTGCTAATCTTTAAAAACAAAAAATCACACTGACACAATTACTCAGACCCTTTACTCAGTACTTCATTAAAGTCACTTTGGCAGGGATTACAACCTAGAGTCTTCTTGCATATAACACAACAAGCTTTGTGCAACTGGATTTGAGCATTTTCTGCCATTCTTCTCTGCAGATACACTCAAGCTCTATCAGGATGGATGGAGATAATCAGTGGAGAGCAATTTTCAGGTCCCTTTAGAGATGTTCAATTGGAATCAAATCCACCTAAGAACATTCCTAGACTTGACCCTAAGCCAATCTGTGGTACAATGGGTCCATAGCTAGGAAATCAGTAGCCAATTTTAAATAAATAATAACGCCTTGAGAAGGTGGAGGCTCCAATTGGGTGTGTTTCGCTCCATGGTTAATTGGGGAGCTGGCTGACTGTGCCACACACACATGCAGAGACGGGCAGATCAGTCAAGCACCTCAATGATGCTGCGGAGGGAGCGGCTTCTCGCACCCATGCCCAATTAGGGAGCAGAAGATAAAGGAGCCTGCATTGGATATAAGGGGGAAGAATCAGAGAGTGAAAATGGAGAGACAGAAAGAAAAAGAAAAGAGAGAACAGAGCCATGAGAACAGCATCAGGAGGAGAGGCGGGATGAACCAGCCAGTGTGTGAGAGACAATGCGGTCGTAGGCCCTGCAATGTAGCGAAGGATCAGCACTCTAGGGGCACATCGCCCCCACTGATGGTCTGGAGGAGTAGGTACAATCGAGGCAGAGTCCTCTCCAGGGATCCAAGATACTCCAGGGGAGCGAAAAGGATGATGGGAGGACAACCAACCCCAAGGAGTCTAGTCGATGCCATTTCAGGCAGCCAAGACGGGGTTTCGGGTTGGTAAGGACCGCGGCAGCTAGTGTCTCTACCAGCTGAGTGAATATCCAGTGAGCTGGGGAGACGAAGGAGGAGATGTGCTGGGCTCATCCAAGAGTGAAAGGAACATTGCTCTGATGACTGTGTTGGTGGTTTTTATTCTTATTTTAACTCTTGATTTTTAACTCCTGGACAGTCACCATTTTAAAGGATTATTTATTGAAGAGTTTTGAGTACCGCAGTTTGTTTTTGGACATTATTTTTTTTTTGATGGTTTTAATTAAAGTACTATAATCATTTTATGCACCTACCCCTTTGCTGTGTGTATTCTCATTTGTTTGGTTCATCCCTTGGTTATGCTACAGACGGTGGCAGGTTCAAGAGGCTCATGGGATGCAACTGGAAGCATGGAGATGACCTGCACCTTCACACAATACTGTCCAGAGTCCAGAGTGCTTTGGAGCAGGATTTCATTAAGGTTATCTCTGTACTTTTCTGTGTTTAGCTTTCCTCCAACCCTGACTAGTGTCTCAGAATCTGTCACTGAAAAACCACCTCCACCTTTGTAATGGTATTATGCAGTTGAGTAGCAGTGCCTGGTTTCCTTCAGATGTGATGCTTAAAAATGTGGCCAAACACATCAATCTTGGCTTCATCAGACTATCACCATCATCATCAGAGAATCTTGTTTCTCCTAGTCTGAGAGTCCTTTATAGGTGCCTTCTTGAAAACTCCAAGCAAACGTTTATGTGTTGTCTGGCCACTCTGCTGTAAAGCCCAGTGTATCTCAGGACAAAGAACACCCTCTAGCTTTGCTGTTTTCCCTTTTCTGCTACATATTTTGTTGAACTAACTCTGGACCTTTTGAGCAAAGTCCTAAAATTCAATGCATAATGTGAGTTGTAAGCAATCCATTGTACATTTTTACCATCCAGTGTGACCTAGTGTGGACTTAACATTTACAGAAATTGATAGGTTATACGAGGTGTGAGGCGTCCAAGAACAACGCAAAAACAATTTAATGCAGGTTCTGACATGTCCATCTGAGAGCCTAGTTTGTGACAAGTTTCAACTTGTTTGATACTGTCAGTCGTTTCTGAGCCACTGTTCAGTTCAAGTGTGTTTTTCAAGTTTGTCGTTAATAATGGATATCGAGCAATGCATTAATATGAAATTTTGTTTCAAATTACAAAAAGCTCAGGAAACCCATCAGATGTTAAAATCTGTTTATGGTGACACTGCATCGACAATTAAGACTGTTTACAGGTGGTTTGATCGATTTTGTAATGGATCTGACTCGGTTGAAGATGAGAAAAGATCAGGACATCTTTCAACATCAATAACCGAGGAAAATGTTGAAAGGGTTTCATTCTTCATCATGACAATGCTCCTTGTCACACATCCCTTCTAGTACGACAATTTCTGTAGAATAAAAACGTTCTGCTGTGTCCGCATCCACCTTTTTCGCTGGATCTGGCACCGTGCGACTTCTGGCTGTTCCCGAAATTGAAAATGACCATGAAAGGCAATCCATTGAGGACACCCAGGCAGCCACAACAGCCCAACTAAAGACACTCTTGAAAGAAAACTTCCAGAACTGCTTTACAAAGTGGCAGGAGCATTGGGATAAGTGCATTCGAAGCGGAGGAGAGTATTTTGAGGGTGACTAGTAGTTGTAAATCTTTTACTGCAATAAACATTTCTTTTTTAAAACATTCACAATAGTTTTTGATCACACCTCGTATGGTTAAGTCTCTGCAGGCCACTAGTGTGCACCATATGTCACACATACACACAGCATGCACATACATGTACACACACTCATACACATATTTGTATATGTCCTGGGCTTATACAGTAAGTGTTAGGGTTTTAGTAGAACTTGATCCTTAGCTTTAGTTCCTTTATTTCTTGCTAGTTTAGTTTTTCATATTTTGTAAATTATTGCGTTGCTCTTGTTAATGCAATTACCTGTTTTTTAATTTAATTATATTCCTTTAAGCTTTTTCTTGTTTGTAATTTTCCTTTTTGTCTTTTAATTATACCAGTTTAGCTTGTGATTTTTTTTTTATTTTATTGATTTTATTGTAATCATTCCATACAAATAGACTTATTTTTACAAAAAAATAGGATTGAAAACAAATCAACACTCACCCCTGAGAAAGAGAGCATGGCCAACAGAATAAAACTTAAAAATAGTAAAAATAAATAAATTGATGAGTTTAATAGGCGGATACAGATAAATGGAGAAGGAAAAGAAATGGGAAGAGAATCTGCTTCCTCAGTGCTTTAAGAGCTTATTCTAAAATATTATTGATTAGATCCTGCCAGGTTTTGAAAAAGTTCTGCACAGATTCTCTAAGTGAGAATTTGATTTTTTTCCAATTTCAAATAATATAACATATCAGTTACTCACTGACTTAAAAGAGGAGAGCTAGGATTCTTCCAGTTTAACAAAATAAGCTTGTAATTTTATTAGTCTCTAAGTTGAGCCAAAGGGGGCAGGGCCTCCCACTTCCTCAGCTGAGGATCTATAAGAATTTAACAGGCCTGAGTCTAGTTGCTGAGAAGTCAGACATCACCAGTTCCGGGAACCTCTGCCAACTGGCCGTTCACCCCAAATTCTATAGTAGAGTCTGTGTTGGGTCAGCAAATCTGATGACAGAAGCTTTCAATTCATTAATTTCAATGCTCCTTGTATCTGAGTTTACTTTTCCTTGGGCAGGAAAACAGCTTGGCAGTAGAGCAGTGGCACAGAGTGGCACAACAAGATACTAAGAAGAGAAACAGAACAGTGTAGGGTTAGTAGCAGTTCATAATTATTGGAATGTTTATATTTTAGATTGTTTACTATATGTAAATGAGAGTTGCTTCAAATTGGAGAGCTGGCCAGGTGTGCTGCAAAAAGCTCTTTACACCTCATCCCATAGATACAGAGTAGGGTTGAGATCCAGAAACTGTTAAAGCCACTGAAACAATTAAGACCTACTGGAAAATGTCCGCCCAAATGTAGAAAAACTGCAGCAATGAAGGGATGAACTTGTCAGTAAAGATGTTCAGATATGCTTTGCCATTGAAATGCTTTTCAATGATAGTATGGCCATAGTGTGTAATTAGTAATTATTTCCCACACCATGAAACTTGCCTTCACTGAGCTTTGGACACATATTGTTCACTCCACATTCTGATCAGTATGATGCAAAAGGAATCTGAATTCACCGTATAACTTTTTTTTTTCTTTTTCTCAGTAGTTCTGCGGCCACTGTAGAGGAACTTTTATATATATAGCTAAAATTTGCACTCAACGTGTTATTCAGCTGTTGTAGCCCATTCAAGAAAAGGTCCATCGGGTGCTGTTTTCTGAGATGACTTTCTGCATATAGTGTTGAATTCAGATGTGATTTATATGAATTTGCCCATCTGTTTGTTTACATGATTCTTACTATTCTCCTTTTAACTCCTCTGATGTATAAGCCATTTTCTTCGCAGCATAGACTGTCACTGGTAGATTTTCATCAATTTGTATTATGCTCAGTAAGCCGTTGTGTTTGAAAAGTCTATATTGAAAACTGGTTGGGAGATGTCAGTTCAACACACCTATTGCCAACTATCTTTCCATGCTCAAAATCACTTGTTTCAGTCATTCAAACACTCAACTGAGCTTTAGTTGATGCTAAAAACGTTGATCTGCCTGATTTATACCACACACTGCTATCGCTTGAGTTACAACACATTGAAATGTAGGACTTGTGTGAAAGTGCAAGAGTACCTGATAAACCCAGTAAATATTTAAATGTGCCCAAGCTAAAAGAGATGATACAGCCAGGCTGCAAGGACACAACTGCTTTACCCTGGCTTGGTCAGGTCAGTCAGAATGACATGCAGCTGTCAAACACTGAAGACCTGGACAGAGGCAGCCAGGGGCAGAAGAACAACTGAGATCAGCTAAATCAATACACTCCTCAGCCAAGTGTCCCCGCACTGCTGCTTCAGAGCCCAGCAGGAGTGTGACACTAAAGGCCACAAGACAGCTTTAAAGCCTGCAGTAACTGCAAAGTTTTTACTTACAAAACTAAATCCATTCATCCATACTTTCTGCAAATTATTTTTGCTATGCTCTAATGTCTCTACAGAGAATTTCAAAGCATGCTGGAATCCAAATAGCAACGCTACCTACTGTGCCATCAGAACAGCAATAAGTAGCCTTAAGAAAGTAAATCTGAACTGAACCATTTAATGAAAAATCTATAGTACTAGTGTGTTGTGCCGTTTTAGCTATTATGAATGTAGTGAACAGTCAAGCAAAATGACGCCTTTTATTGGCTAACCAAAAAGATTACAATATGCAAGCTTTCAAGGCAATTTAGGCCCCTTCTACATCTTGCCTGAAGAAGGGGCCTGAGTTACCTCGAAAGCTTGCATATTGTAATCTTTTTAGTTAGCCAATAAAAGGTGTCATTTTGCTTGACTTTTCACTACATGAAAAATCTAGAAATAGCTTGAACTATCTGATCACATGCCATCCACCGTTACGTCCTGCGTTGTACCCAATACAGCCAGTATAGGCCCAGCTGCCTCCCCTTTAACTAAGCAGGTGAGAAAATGAATAAACTTGCAAAAAAATTAAAGAAAGGTGCCAAGGCAGCCCCTTGTGACAATGTCTTCAAGTAACTGACTGAATAAGTGAATCTATGAATTGTGCCATTTCCTAGGCTGCTACCCCATCTGGAGCTGATCCCTGATTTATGTCGAGTCCTGACAGAAAAGTTTCTAACAGCAGTTTTGCCCCTGACTTGGAAAAAGTGGGTTTGGAAAGTAAAAGAATGAATGAATGAATTGTGCCAGTCCTAGGTTATTTCTGCTTTGTGTCAAATGCTGCCAGGTAAACTACAAAGCCCCTGCCTTGATTTTTTACTGTAAGTATGGTGGCAAAAATAGATGCCATCATGAAAAATGCCCTCCAATCTACTCCAGGTGGCGCTCTCTCTGAGCACTTTTAGTCACAGGCTCACGGTGTGCTAAGGATCATCTCTGGGGGTCTTTTCTGCCCACTGCTATCAGGCAATTCAATGCTTCCACGCAATGTACTTGTTAAGTTTATTTTTATTTATTTATTGATTAATTGACTGATTGATTGGCCTTATCTGTCCTGTGAGTCTGTATTCTTGAGTCTGTGTTCTTGTTTTTTTATGTTTCTGCTGTTGTATGCATCTGAATTTCCCCATGGGATTAGTAAAGTGTATCTAATCTATTTTATGTAATCTAATATGGAATTAATAAATTCATGGAAGAATAAAATATGCTCTGTAATGTGCTGGAAGTCCACCCATGGTTGATTCCTGGTTTGTACCTGATGGTACTAAAAGAGGTTCCAGTCACCTGTGACCTTGCATTGGAATAAGTGGGTTCAGAAAATGAATGAATGATGTGTGCCATGTGATGAACTGCCATCCCATGCAGGTTTTGTCAGACTTTGTATCCAGTTATGCAAGGAAAAGCACTGGCAGTGCCTATGACCTTAAAGTAGGAAAGTAGGTTTGAAAAAGAAATGAATGAAAAAATAAATTTTAGCCTAAGAGGATAGGAATCCTAATCAGGTTTATTTCCGCTTTGTGTCCTATGCTACCAGAAAAGACACAAACCCTTGTTTTTGGTCTTTTATTGCAGGAATTCGATAAGATTGATTGATTGATTGATTAATTGATTGATTGATTGATTGATTGATTTGCCCTGTGATTGGCTGGTACCCCATCCATCACCCTTGTACCTGATGCTGACAGAAAATGCTCCCATCTCTCGTGTGTTCTGTCAGTGAATTGGCAGATGAACCTTTGAGCAAAAACCAATATATGTTTATAAAATTCAAAGCAAAACAAGTAAAAAGATATAAAACGAAATGAAACTGAAGCCCAACACAAGAGACAATAATCGTGGTCAAGATAATAAGTGAGTTAAAACTGAAAGTAGACGTGAGACAAGAGCACAAAGATAAACTTTGAATACTCCAGAGATATGGCATCTGCAGATCAAATAAAGATTTGCACTCATAGCCGTCCTTTTATCCCTTCCCGACGATTACGCAAAGGTCCTTTCTCAGAGGCCATGCCCCTAGCAATGCTGGAAGCGGACCTAACAATTGAAATAAACACGGGGGCCTTTGAGGACCCAAAAGCATACCAAATCAGTACACCATGATCTTACACTGAAATAAGTGAATTCAGAAACAATTAATGAATCAATTATGCCCTGTGATGAACTGGTACTGCATGTAGGTTTATTCCTGGTTTGCACCCCTGCCATCAGGATAGACACAGACATGTGTCAGTCTTGTTTGGAAATTAGTTCATTTGTAAAGATGAAAGACTGGAAGGAAGGAAGGAAGGAAGGAAGGAAGGAAGGAAGGAAGGAAGGGTATCCAGTAATGAACAGATACAGTAATCCCTCCTCGATCGCGGGGGTTGCGTTCCAGAACCCCCCGTGAAAGGTGAAAATCCGTGAAGTAGAAACCATATGTTTATATGGTTATTTTTATATTGTCATGCTTGGGTCAAAGATTTGCGCAGAAACACAGGAGGTTGTAGAGAGACAGGAACGTTATTCAAACACTGCAAACAAACATTTGTCTCTTTTTCAAAAGTTTAAACTGTGCTCCATGACAAGACAGAGATGACAGTTCCATCTCACAATTAAAAGAATGCAAACATATCTTCCTCTTCAAAGGAGTGCGTGTCAGAGAGAGCGAGAGAGAGAGAGAGAAAGAAGCAAACAGTCAAAAATCAATAGGGCTGTTTGGCTTTTAAGTATGCGACGCACGCGGCACAAAGCAGTTGAAGGTAGCAGCTCACACCCCCTCCGCCAGGAGCAGAGAAAGAGAGAGAGACTCATAAAAACAAACAATCAAAAATCAATACGTGCCCTTCGAGCTTTTAAGTATGTGAAGCACCGTGCAGCATGTCGCTTCACGAAGCAGCTGCACAGAAGGGAGCAACGTGAAAGCATTTTTAGACGAGTGTTCGTATCGTCTAGGTGTGCGAACAGCCCCCCTGCTCACACCCCCTCAGAGAATGTCAGAGCGAGAAAGCAAACAATCAAAAATCAATACGTGCTGTTTGATCTTTTAAGTATGCGAAGCACAGTGCAGGAAGCATATCGCTTGACAAATCAGCCATATGCAAGCCCAGCAAGAAAGAGAGCAATGTGAAGGTAATCTTTCAGCGTTTATTGAGGAGCGGCCATATCCTCTAGGGGTGCGATCAGCCCCCGTTCTTACAATATATTTGAGGAGTTTTATTTAATAGGTAATACGTGCTCTGGTTGGGTAGCTTCTCAGCCATCTGCCAATAGCGTCCCTTGTATGAAATCAACTGGGCAAACCAACTGAGGAAGCATGTACCAGAAATTAAAAGACCCATTGTCCGCAGAAATCCGCGAACCAGCAAAAAATCCGCGATATATATTTAAATATGCTTACATATAACATCCGCGATAGAGTGAAGCCGGGAAAGGCGAAGCGCGATATAGCGAGGGATTACTGTAATTACACTTTGAGGCATTCTTTACAATTTATTTTGTCCCCAAGGGGAAATTAAAAATTTTACAAATGCTCAATAATATAATATAATATAATATAATATAATATAATATAATATAATATAATATAATATAATATAATATAATATAATGTCTGTCTGTATGTTCCCTATACAATCTTACACCCTTTGACCAATTTGGACCAAATTTTACATAGTTGCTCTCAAGGACCATATACACAAGACAGATTATTTGAATCCCAAAATGCTGACCCTGGGGGTCCCAGTATGTTTTTATCCTCTGTGCTACAGTTTGCACACCAGTGCCACCTGTGAGTCAGAGCAAGTGAAACAACCGAATAGAATGAAGCCAGACTAGCAGACAAAATGAGCAGAACTTAACATTACTTACCTGCATGCTCCTTCCATCTACTGTAATATAAAGAGGAGTATCATGCGCTTTTGAAGGGGGGTGTTGAGTGAGGCTTGATCAAGAGTGAAATGAAGAGTAACACAAAGGAGAATCAAAGGGTTATTTTTTTAATTTCTTCTTTGTCTGTATTTCTTCATAAATTAAGCACAAGAAACTGACCACCTTGAACAAAGAGAATAAATAAATCATGGTTACCACCAAGCAGGGAGTTACTGTGATTCTGGAATCTGTTTAGGTCCCTAAATGAACAAATTCTCAACTCACGAGAGCAGAGACATTAATAGGCAATGTGGACGACAGATGGGACAGCTAGTAATAACAACAAAGTCACCTGTTAAAGAAAACACAGACCTTTGCTTTCTTTTCTTAACTCATTCTACAAATACACTCTCTGGCTACAGTGCTTCTTGCACCTTGTTTTGGAATAAGCAGGTCTGGAAAATGAAATATGAATCTACAGATTATATTCTATTATAGACTGTCACCCTGGTCAGGGCTGGTTCCTTCTCTGAGCCTGAGGCTGCTTTTATAGGCTCCTGCTCCCCACAACTCTGTTACAAAAAGCAGGCTCAGGAAGTGAATGAATGGATGACTGCACCAGTATCCACATATGCCGTTCATTGTTAGCCTCAGCACTGAGAATTTACGCCCTGCTTGCTTGTTGTGGGTGTGTCTTGTGGGGTGCAGGTGGCTGGGCATGGCAGAAGATGCTTGTTTAGACAGCTGGCACTGTTTTGCTCCTGCCTGGCTCTCTTGTTGCTACAATCCAAGGGAGATGAAAGACGTCATGATTCTTCCACTGCAGCCTGACGGGTGCCACGCTTCACTTAGAGAGGCGCAGGGATGACTCAGCACGGAGAGCACCTACTTATTCAAAAGAAAACGATTAGCCATGATGACATTGTTGCAGTATGTTGGTAAGACAGGGCAAGGCCGAGTCATCGTGTATCATTTGTTCACATGAAACTGGTGCAGACTGTGGAAGACAGGAGACCAAGACAATAGAAGGCAGACTCTGTGTCTTTGTCTTTCTTTATCTGTCCTTTGATTAATTTCTGGCATCTGCTTGTCCACATCAGGGAGATGTTATTAACTCAGTAGGATGTATAGTTGATTTGACGTGGCCTTGTGATTAAAGGATTAGGCTGAATGTCTGCATGACCCTGAGTATGTCATTTAATTTGCTAGAAATGGAACAGCAGAGGTATTAAAGGTGGTACATGACAAGAAGTACTATATATAATAATATGTATTTGAAAAATTCCGTGACATTACCGTCATCCAGGGTTGGTTCCCATCTTGTGCCCTGAGACCCTGAACTTGATAAATGGGATGGATGAATTAATGTAATGAAGACCATTGCTCTGTAGATGTGGATCACTACGCAGTAAAATCGGCAACATTAAATTGGCATGGCTGCAGAGGTGTAGCTAGGGTTTTCAGCACCCGGGGACAACTGAAGATTTCGCGCCCCCTCCTGTTTGCCAAAATGCAATGGGGAAGGGAAATTTGGCGCCCCCTGGATGCTGCGCCCAGGGACAGATGTCCCTCCTTGCCCCCCTAGCTACGCCACTGTATGGCTGCCAGATTAGGCAGTTTCAAGCTCAGTTGGTCTAGTGTTAAATGTGCATGAGAATAATGACTTGGGTATGACGTCTCATTTTAGGAGAACTTTTCTTGGAATTGTTTATGATTTTGTAAACACTATAATGTCTATTTGTATTTCCCCATCCCTTTAGACTACTGCTGCATTCGACTAAAACACGGAACTTGAAATTTCCGACCTTCAACTTGGAAAACAGAAAGAACATGCACCCCAAATTTGAAATTCCTAGTCACAAATTTAGGACTGGTATCTCAAGTCCTTGTTTGTCTGCCTTCAGATTATGACATCAATCCAAAATGGCAACATACACCACGAACAGTACAGTAACACTTTATAGGTTTAATGTGTTTATTAGAAGAGTTTACTTTAAGTTAATAACCTCAGTGTACAATACTAAATATTGAGAACATAAACATTAACATTACCAGAAAGAACAATAATGGACTAGCCTATAGCTTGATATGTACAACTGTTAGTACATTGGGCTTAATGGTTACTTTGTGCAGTTTTTTAATGGCAGCTCCCAAGCAGAAATGGTACTATTTATCGTAGTCAAGAGCATTAACATTTTTTTAGACATTGCAATGTACATTTTGTACCTTTCTTGTTCTTCAGTTTCTTCTTTGATCCATACTATCTTTATATATAATACGCTACCATGGCTGTCCGTTTGTCTGTCCAGGATTTTAAGTCACCTGTACCTCTCAAACCGTTTGAACTATTGACCTGAAATTTGGTACACATATACTACATGATGTCTACTGTCTACTTTCAAGGTGATGATTGACCTCCAAGGTAATTCCTCTTCTTATTTTTATTTTACTGTAGAATCAACTCATCGGCAGCGGTCAGCAGGGCAGCGCATGCATACGGACGCCGTTCTCATCCCTGCCACCTTCGCCATCACTTCCCCTACCTCTTCATATCTTAAATCATTCTTGAGGTAGATTGAAGACTTAAGTGCCATCTTAAGTGAAAAATTAAAGAAACTAATTAACTGCAACACAGACACTGATTTACTCAGTTTAAACACGAAAAGATGCTGATGAAAGAAGAGAAGAAGTGGGCCGCTAGGGTGGAGAAAAGAGCTGCTCAGGAAGTAGCAAGCGCATCAGCCTCTGAGCAAATGAATGCTAAACGTACAGAGAAAGAGTATGAAAACTATGAATGCTCAAGTCAAGTGTCTTCACTGCACGTTATCATGCAGTGCGCAGTTACTGGTAGAACTACAATTTAGCATTTGTTGCTCCAACACCAGTCAAATTCCTGCTTTCATAGGAGCATCCATGTTTACTTTCATACTTGGGTAGCGTGAATGTATGGAGGTTTGCAGATAACACAATTACAACTTCTGGCTACCCATTTCTATTGTAGGATTAATGCAAAATTTGAAATCTCCTTTTTCTTTCCAACCTATGACAGTGAAATTTCACACAACATTAAAGTTTAAAACGTGTCAGTTTCACAGATAAACTTCATTTACCCATTGACCTTGCAGTCAAAGCTACTACTACCCAATTATCTATAAACTTGGGCAATCCAGTGGGAATCAACCAGTTATGGCTGATAAAACAGACTGTCTAAAAGTATAAACAGGCGGGTACAGAACTCCGGTACAGAAAGTATTTTCTCCGTAACTCAACGACTGTCAGACCACATTTTGTCAAAATGTACGAAAAATATAAAAATGTGTCTAAAAATAGAAAGGCAATGTATTAGAAGGAATGGGAAGATAATCCGTGATTTAAAACAATTGATCACTTTTGTTCTTTCAGACAATACTAATGTTAAAGCTTGAAGTATAGTTGGTAAGTAATACTTGCTTATAAAAAAAATGAAAAATGTTAAAACGTGTATGCATTTGGTACTATGTTTTTTTAAAGGATGGGTGCAATGTGTTATATTTTACCATGACATTTGTAATTGTATTGCTTGGGTTTAGCAATTTCAAAATAAGAAGAAAGTTAAAATGTTACATCCAAGCTGAACAAGAAAGTCTCTAAGAGACACAACATCTCGGTGACATGCCTGGTGATGGTTCTACTTTGGGTCTCTTAATTTCTTTCTTGTTCAGCATGGAAATAAACTGTTACCGTTTTGCCTTTGCAGTTGTAAGCGGACACAGCCCTTTACTATCTGTTACGTTCAAAATAAATTCAAATGGATGTTCAAATGCATTCTCATTATATTTTTTTGTACCATATATCATAGTTATTTAAAGAAATACATTTAAAGGCTTCCCTCAGTGAGTTCTACACTCAGATCTTAGCCATTCAGGAAAATTTCTCTCAAAATTTTACTCTCTGGCCCCACCCCCTCATGCAAATGAAGGTCCGGTTGGCCAGTCACAGGAGTGACATTCATGAATGTTTGCAGATTGGGGCTAGGAAGGCATATTTGGGTGGCAGTTTGCTTGCTTAAAATGGATTAATCAGCTCTGGGCTACATTTTGTAGGACTGGGTGATTTTGTTTTGACTTTGATTGGGCTGTAAAGTCCCTATCAATTCTGGTAACCCTGATAAATGGGCTCATTCTTTACACATATACTTTTAGGGGTTACTTTAACACTGAAGGAGTTCATGTTAACACTGCTGATTTTACTCTGTACCTCTGCTCTGTGTATCAAAAGGTCCTGTTTTGTCTTGGTAGAGTTCTATATTACTCTACTTTTCCCCTTTTGTATTCTTTAATGTGTAGCCTTTGTCAGAATGCCTCAAACCTCATTGACTTAGCACTGTTGATAAGGTATTGTACTTTATAACTTCTCCCCACCTTCCCTTCTACATCTATAACCTCAGGTAATTACATAGAGTAAAAGACAAGCAGAAGTAAAGTTACAACATAAACAATGTATTATTGATAATATTCATAAAATAATAAGCTAAGTACATTTGAATATTTACAATCGTACAACCTGATAAATGGCTGATATGTACTGTAGTTTCAGGCGGCACTCAGGCTTGTTAGTTAGTTAGCTAAAATGTTTCTAGTTGAGTCAGCGTTTTTAGTCAGCTTTCTTCAGTACAGGCCACTTGCCTGTCTCAATATTTAGTCCATGCTGTGTGAGATGCTCCTTCATCATGATAGTGTGAGAGCGAGGGAGGGAGGGAAGGGTAAAGCAAATGTATACATTCTTTGTCCAAATTCTTACACCATTAGGGCATTGTGCTACAAAACGGATATGCAGTCAGGGGAAGCAAGTGAGGCAGAGTCTCACCTGTCATCATGAAAAGTAAAAAAACTAATAATGATAACATAAAATTAATTTTTCCACTGGTCTGTGCTATAAATTAGTTTTCTGTATGATTCCAATAATTTTGAACATTTTATTAGTCAAAATCGCTGAATTAGCGCATTTCCTGTTCAAATGCAGGGGGGAAACGCAAAATACGGCACCGATGAGCCTCACCTCACCTCGGACTGCATTTTCCATCACACATGGGGTTGATGCATGCAATTGGCGCGTGCCTGTTGCTGTTTCTCTGTATATCGCCAGTATAATGTTTGCAGACATGTTTATTGTACACCCTGACTTTGCACAGTCTGGCTAATATCGTTAATGAATGTAGTCTTGCTGATCGGGCATAAAACCGCAGTGAGAAGGCACAAGGTGAGGCAGACAGTACCGTGTTGTACTGAACAGTTGCGCGTTGCTGCTGTTCTTCTACGCAGAGGCACCAATAAGTTAGTGATATCAGGAAGTCAAGTGCACTGCAGTGGTCTGTTTATTTTTATTTTTTGTTCCAACTGACTGCCAAAATGGAAGATCAAGATTTTTGAAACTAAAAGAAAATTGGGATATCTTTTACAAGAAAGTGATGGAGATTTTCGTGGAGAAGGATAGGCGCATGGATTTCATTTACAAATAAAGACCGTAAACGGTTTTCAAGTTTATAAAAAATTGGATCAGACTAAGAAAAAAAAAATCCAATATTTAAAAACTAATTTTTGACCTTAAATAAAATATTCTTTTGTTTTTCTTGTTATCCTTTTGTTGAACAGTCTGTATTAAAATTGATTAAAGCATCAAGGTTTTAAAAATGACTAAATATTTCAATTAAGGTCAAAATTGAAATCCATTTTTTTGTACACCACTCTATACTTTCATTTGTATTGAAAGAGTATGGAATTGTGGAATTGCAACAGCAAATTTAGAACACATGGAGAGTGCAGAGCAAATGCGCTCTCTCTGCTTTCTCTCGCCGCTATAAATGTAACGTTCTTTCTTAGCCAAATATGCGCCTTATTTATGTGTGTGTAAAGAATGCTGATGAGATATGAATCATAACCAGTAGTCATTGTGCATGCTGCCATCTGAATGGTGAATAAGCTACTCTTTTGGGTTGATATATTTGTAAATCTAACTCTGAAGAAGTCAGTGCCTCACCAGCCATGAACCTCACAGCACGTTACTGCTACAGAATGGCCTCTGATTCAAACCAATCCCAAACAGCCATACTTCAGACCAATAGGGGCACACAATGCCTTTCACATCTGCCCCCAAAACCATTTGTTGAGCTGATGCTTGCCAGCTAGATAATTCGGCTTTCCTGTGGGGGTTGATTAAGACAGTCCTGTGGAGAATCACTTGCCAAACTGGTTTTAGGCACTTCCCTCGACTGTGTTATAAAATTCCTCACTCAGTCCTAAAGATTGGGGAGGGGGGGTTCTTAAACCTCAAACTATTGCTGTTCTTATCAATGATATAACACTAATATTACACTGCTTTGACTAAGTTACAAATAAAGACATACAAATATTTATCAACTTGTATACAAAATTTCACACCATAACAGACACCCAATGGGCCATTCAAAGGCAACTGCAGATGGGCTCATTGTGTAGTCAGGAGAAAAAATTTGGTTATGCTCAGTGTCTGAGAGGGTGGTACAGTTCAAGGATTAGCTTGCTTTGATTCCTGGCTTGGTTGTGGTCTCTACAGCATATGCACATTCCCCATGTAAGTCTTCTCCAGGCACATCCAAAAGACATGAAGGTTGAGATAATGGGTGACTCTAAATGGGCTCACTGTTGTACCCTGGCCTGAGATGGACTGTCTTCCTACTGATGGTTGGCTGCTGCTTTGCACAAGCTGTATGCTGGAATAGTCGTTGATGTTCCTCAACCCCGAAAAAGTTAAAGGTGGCTTCAGAAAAAGGATAGATGGAAACTGTGACCCTTTGTTTATCCATCCCTCATGGGCTTCTACTGGATTCGTTCATTCACTGGCTCAATTATGCCCTGTGATGACTGAATTAGTTCTGGGAGTCTAAAACAAATGCCAGGTTGTCACCAAACCATTGATGAAAGAAGTCTCCAGCTCCTGGTATTCTAAATTTCCCTAAACTATCTGGTGCTGTATCTAGAAAAGGTGATCAGGGCTGCCTTCTACATGAGGTTCGTGGGTATGGTCACTTCCTTATAGATTCTGAAGGATTTTCTCCTGGTTGACTTACTGCCAGAGAGTCTTGTAGCCTTTTGTCTAAAGTCTCTATGTCATCTCAGAATCCACACAGACAGATATTATGGAACATCCTGGAGAGTCTCTTTGGGGTCTTGTTTGTCTGATCTGTGTTTGAGCAATCCTGGTTTAGTAGCATAGTGGCATAGCGTTAGTTCTGCTGCATCATGGCTCCTTTGTTTACAATTTGGCATAGTCACTGTATGAAGTTGCATTTTCTCTCTCTCTTCTACCTGTACTTCAATGTTCTTCCCGCACCCCAAGGACATATATATTAACTTGACTGTTTATTCATAACTGGCCCTGTATCCCAGAATGTGACTCTGTGCATGAGTGTAGCCCAACTGAACTGCTACACAGCCCAGGACTGTCCCTTATGTTACCCCCAGTGCTTTCAGGATTCCCCACAACCCTGGTTCCTATGAGCTGGGTGGCCACAGAGCTAATGGACTCCTTAAACAATAATCTCATGTGCTAACATCAAGACTAGATTAGTAGACAGTAGTCCCATGTGGAGGCCATTTCCACAGCTCTATAATTATCTGGGCTAGGAAAAAATGAATCAGCAAGAGGGTCCCTTGAGCAGCGTGAATCTTCCATTTTTTATTATAAACATTGTCTTCCCTGCCATCTGTGTTCCTCTATTTGTAGTTTGCAGCTCCTAAAAGGATCTGCAATGAAAAAACCCACAAATTTAAAGTAAGGGCCTCTGCAGAGCAGACGGATGCAGGTCTGGGCAAACTCCTGAATCCCTTCAGCTCTTGGCTCTCCTTTTTTGTAGTCACTTGCTCTATGTACCTCAGGGTGACTACTGCACATTTATGTGACAATAATTGGAGAGGTGGAGTGGAGTTAGGTTAAAAATTCATTTAGGTCACTGAGTGCATCTGTCAGGCATCAGATTGCCACTATTTGATCATCACTCAAGGTGTCAGACTCAACCCTGGGTGAACATGTGACCCTCAGTACAGATACGTCTTGTATTCTTCTTACTTCAAACATTTAAGTTTGGCAGATTGCATCAAGCTTGTAGCAACACTGAGACATAAAGGGTGGAACAGTACAAGAAAATGCCTTGTCTGCATGACGAAAGCAGCTTCAAAGTCCATCATAGAGTAGGAAAATGGTCCTAACTGGCTCAAAAATTTCACAATGACATAAATTTGGCTTTACTCTTAAGAGTAATTTAGGAAACTACTCCTAATTTCACCAGGGTTTAAGAAAGCTCATGAGCTATCCTAACTTACTAGGAGCTGCCAGAAGATGGCGTTCAGGCAGAGATCAGCACGTACATTCCTGGAAAGGCTGGATGATTTGGAAACACTGGACAACAATGAACTCATAAAAATATATAGATCTGCCAGAGATGGAACAATATTTGTAACAATCTTGTACGTAACGTGATCAATCCATCTATACAGAAAAGCCGATATTGTCAGTCAAAATTAAAGTGTTGGTCATGTTGGTAAGGCAGCTTTGCAATATTAAAGATTTAGGTATGTCACAATCAAGCATTTCTCAAATTTTGCACCAAACTTTGAATGCCCTCACCATGTGTGAGGTAATACGCAGATTAATTTGCGAACTAATGCTAAAGCAAGCAGCATTCATGCAAATTGGAGTGCACATAAAGATCATTGTGGATGAGCACACATATGTGAATCACAAGCGATATCACAGTATTAACACACATGGATGAAAGCTGTACTGCAGTGGCCAGCATATTAACCTAAAGACAGAAGGAGCTGGTTGGGCAACTGACAGGGACACGCCACACAGGTATGCTGAGCTTTGCATTCCATGAACCTCTGGGATATTTGCTTTACACTTTACAAAGTTCAAAAATGCAGATGGAGATTTCCAAGGCACTGGATAAATAGAGCCTCATGTAAGATAAGGGGGGAATCACACAGATAGACATGGCATGCAACTTTGGAAGATTACTGGGAACACTAGAAGAGTGAACGCAACTTCACAGTACAGGAATGGCCACAGCTAGTTTCAGTAATTGTTACTTTATGAGACGTTTCCCATAGCCATAACAGCACAAAGGTGATTTTTCTGAAAGTATGGCTGTGGATCATTCATTGTTTAACAAACATGCCTGTTATCAGGCTTAACTCTCATTCGGTGTGTGTGTCTGGGTGTCTTTTCATCTTTTTTGTTTGTTTTAAAGTGGAAACAGTTACGTGCAGCTTAGCACAGTATCCTACATTGTTATGCTTTTCTAATTCTTCTTAGATTATTACAATTATTATTATTATCTTTGTGGTGAAGACTCAACATTAGTATCAGAAAATTACAAAATGTCATCATGAGTGTCAATTTGCAGCTTGGGGTGCCATTAAAATGTGACATTGTTCATTCTCAAATGTGTACTTCTACTTCTTGCTGGGAGTGGGCGTAGGATGCTTCATAACTTCTTCTTTGGTTCTAATCTGATGTAGGACAAATTCTTGTCCTAGTCAGACTTTAAGGGCAATTTCTAGGAGTTATTTTTGAGACACTTGATAAATATGTGCCCTGGTCAGCAGATCTTGAGATAGAAGGTGGTGGGGAAGTCACATAGTGTAGACATGGGGCCAAGAAAGGTCAGGAAAAGCCCTGTAATGCAACAATTTAAAGAAAGCACAGTGAAAATCTGCAGCTTGACAGATTGACAAAGCAATGCCCCATCAAGGATCGTGCCCCTGGATTTCCTAACCTTTCTCTGATCTTTACATCAGATCAGTAAATTCTGCCTTTAACGCCCCGCTGGTGAATCACCTCCAGAACCTCCCCAAAATACTTTTTGGGATCACAGCCCTCTGTCACAAAATCCTGGGGCCATATTGATGCAGCGCCCACTGCTGGTGCAATATTCCATTACATCCATGAGCTCTTAACTTTGTTTTAAAGGACCAG
This sequence comes from Erpetoichthys calabaricus, assembly GCF_900747795.2. Lineage (NCBI taxonomy): Eukaryota > Metazoa > Chordata > Cladistia > Polypteriformes > Polypteridae > Erpetoichthys > Erpetoichthys calabaricus. Next base: position 85,969,174 of record NC_041404.2, read on the forward strand.
ACATCCATAAATATTCCTTTGCTACCTGGCCTGCTTTATATTTTCTTGGGCTCCTCCTAGATCTTTTTAGGGTCTCACTAACTGCAGGCCATACATAGTGACTTCCCCAAATCTTATACCTTGCCCTAGATAATGACCTATCTTATGGACCTGCAATGTTTCCCACAAGCATCAAGAACCAAACAGATGTCAAAGTAGCATACTGGTAACGTATCTGTATAACAGCTCTTGTAACCTGGGATTGATTGCCAGCCTGACCCCATTCTTTCTGTGTATATGTGGCTTTTGTCTCTTGGTGCCCCAGCCTCCTTCCATATGCTAAACATGCACGCGTTACATTGACTGGTGGCTCTGAATTGTTTCAGTATAGGTGTAGCCTGCAATGCACCCAAACCACATCTAGGTCTTGATTCTGGCTGGAACAGGCACTGGTACAATGTGACTATGAAATGGATGGCTGGGAAATACTGTCATAGCTACAAGCCATTCCATTTTTATAGTCATGGGTTCAAACTACAGCTCAGTTACTGTCTATACTGGGTTTGTATGTGCCTACTGTTCCTACCAGAAAAAGCCCTGGCACCCTAAAATCGTGTAATAGAAGGAGCAGATTCAAATTGACAGATGGATGAATTTATGGTTTGTTGCATGGAAAGTGATGCCGTCAGTTCTTCGGACCATTACACTTGATTTCAAGATCCTATTTAATCCTGCTGAGGCAGAAATGGCTCCACAAAAACCCAGATCCATTAGTGACATATGAAGCTGCTGCCTGGGCACATTCAGCATGACCCCCATAGGTTTGTAAAGTGATTATGTTTGACCACCAGGGATTTTTAACTTCTCACATAATCAAATTGACACCAAATGTTTGGTAAATCAGGCCCAACAGCTGCCTAAAAGCCTGGTTTTCTTGGATTGCACTCCCTTCCTCCACTCTGCCAGATATGGCATTCTGGAGGACTGAAGACCACAAATCCCTTGGTCACATAAGATCAGCCTGGTTTTGTTTACTAAGCAGTCCCACATTCTTAATGGCCTTGAAGGGCCAGGTAAAGATGCTATTGCTGGATGAAACCTCCAAAGGATACACTATGAACAGGAGAGCCTCCAAGGATTATAAATAGACACAGGGCAGCCCTGCTGTGCACTACAATATCTAGGACCCTTATAGTCAGTAAGACATGCTTTACATTCTTAAAAAGAGCCCCCTTACCCCCACATACATCTGGAATATGGCATTGCTACAATCTTGAAACATCACACTCTGATTGACCCTAATCATAAATACAAATCTCTTCTTTTCTCATGTTCAGTATGGCCAGCTTCTTCCCACCCTGTCTGGAACCCACCTTACAATAAACCGCACACATTCATGTAAAGCTCAACAACTTTATTCAGGTTACAAGTGTACACATTTTATTAAATTGCATTGTTCTCTCAAACCCATGACTGTGAGCCGATCCCACATGTGCAGTTTAGCTGCTCCCACTAAGGGTGTGCTTGTCAAACAGGTACTCAGCAAGGCCATTGTGTGGTGCCCCCATTTTCTGAAGGTTGGTGATATAGTCGCCCAGCTTCTTCATGGCTTCCACCTGCTCATTCAGGTAGTGTGTGTCCAGGAAATCACAAAGCTGAGGGAAGGAGGAGACAAATTAGAGCCATGAAGGGCTATATAATAAGCGAGAGCCTGATGTCAATCCTATGAACAATTACACCAGTCACCCAGGCCTATAACTTACATGAGGGTCGACACGGTCAGAGGCAAGCTTGTGCAGCTCCAACAGAGCCTGGTTGACAGTCTTCTCCAGCTGCAGGGCAGCCTGCATTGCATCCAGACCGGAACCCCACTCATCCCTGTCGGGCTTCTGCAGAGATAAAGACAGGAGTTGTAACGGACCATCCTGAAACTAGCCATTTTGTTAACAAGAAATGTAAGAAAAGAGAGGAACCCACCTTGATATCCTGGAGAAAGATGCGGCCACCCCTCTTGTTCTGGAACTCCATGAACTTGTTAGCATGCTCTTGTTCCTCCTCACTCTGCTCTTTGAAGAACTTGGCAAAGCCTTCGAGAGCCACATCATCCCGCTTGAAGTACTGAGCCTGTGGAGAGGGATAGAGCAGTCGTAAGCAAGATGGAGCAGCCAGAGACCGAAAAAGAAGGAGGAGAAGGAGGAGCTCCTCTCTAAGCAACAAACTGACAACACAAAGATGACAGGGACGCACTGATGAAAGGTCACTTTACTCTTTCTATATGGTTTAAATGACATGTCTTTGTATTTGCATCTCTAAAAAGGTGAATTAAAAAAAAATGACATTATTCTTAAACCCCATAAACAGGCACAGATGACACATCACATCCAAAGCATCAGGCCCTTCAGACACACTGATTTATCTATGGATTCCACATTTTCTGTTTATGTGCATGTAAACAGCCAAAGTGGCAGCAAGTCCCCAGTACCGATATACCCCTGTCACTACCCCAGACTCACCATCGACAGGTAGGTGTGGAAGGCAAACAGTTCCATGTTGATCATGCGGTTGATGGCGGCCTCACAGTCGCGGTCATAGTTCTGGCGGACCTGGGATGTCATGGTGGATATTTGAAGGTGAGTTCAGATGCAGAAAATTCAAAGGCTGAAGTTGGAGCACAAAGTGACCAGGACTCCGTTCAATCACTGTTGAAGCGAGAGCTCTGGATGAGTTGTCTGGGAGAAAACGCAGATATTTATAGCGAGGCAGCTGCTGAGGCGAGGGCGGTCCTTCAGGTGTGCTGTCACACAAGCTGGCTGTTATGTGCACGGGGCCTCCCCCCACTGCTCTTCTCATTATCTGTTCTCCATTGCAATTGTGTAACTTGAGAACAGATCAGGGAGTGTGAGGCAAGCTAGGAAGTGCGGCCAGCAGCTTGTGTTCCTCTTTAATACGAATTATGGCAGCCGTTCTTTGTCACAAGATCCACTGAGGATTGGGGGAGTAAACTAAGCATGACTCAACAAGAAGGCAAAAGCAATAGTGACAAGGGGCATGTCAGACTACATAAAGTTTACACAAACTCACAACGCTGCATGACACATGACAACTGCAACTGCAGTCAGCCATCACTTCAGCATCTCTTTACCTTACGTTTCTTATAATGACCAAGTGTGGCCTTCAGAGTCCAACATTACCCACAAACATGGACTTCTTCCTAGGTAAAACCAAACTTAATTTTACTTTCAAATGTTCTTTCTGAAGTTGTACATACTACTCAGGAATAACCATGTAATAACTGTTTGTTTTCCTTTTTTCTGCTAAACTGGTCCAGTATGAGCGAGTGTTGGAGTGTGTATGTTAGTGTACGCTATGATGGACTGGCATTCCATCCAGGAAAGGTTTCCACCTTGTATCTCATGCTGTTGCAATAGGCTCCAGCTTCTTGTAGGAAAGTTAAAAAAGGGATGATCTAGATGTTATTAGGGTCTTTCCTAGCCAGTCGTGAGTGGGTAATGACAGATGTTTCAGCTTTGCAGCTCCTTGTTTTTACAGCAGATATGTGAAACTATTAATGAGAACATGTTTTAAGGATTGCATAAGATATACTGTAGTGTATTTCTTCACAGGACTCGCAGCTATGCTTCTTCATCACTTGTGGCACTATACAGTCCATCCAATGTTCATAGGTTAAGAGTCTTTGACAGTGAAGGTGTACAAGCAGCCACATACTGACCTTGTACATCTATCTATCGATCTATCTATCTATCTAATAAATAGTATTATTATAAACAGTATAAATAAATAATATTTTTTAAATACAATCTGCCTATTATGTAGTGCCGTTCCTACCTATCTATCTTACAAAATATAAAAAAGTTTATCATGGATCAGAGACTGATGACATGTTGCATGCAGGTCAGACATTCAAGTAATCCATTAACGTGACAATATTAATACTAATGGTATTACAATGTTTCACTGTTTCTGACAACTGTTTTCTAGGAGTAAAATGAAATGGAATAACTTGATAAACAAAATATTCTGAATAGCTAGGATAATACTTGGATTTTTGTCAGTCATACCTTAACAAGCACACTGACGAAAACATTTACAGCATGATGTTTATTATTTTATATTCTTTATATAACACTGGTCTCCAAAAAATGTAGGTGCTCTTTTTAGACCTGAGGATGCTGAATCCAAATCTACAGAATAGTTCTAGTACAGCTAGTTTTTCAGAGATTAAGTTTTACAATGAAAAAGCACTATTTTAAGTATTATTTTTAAAATAATTATTCAGACTTGGAAAAAAATATACATAATACACCTACAGTATAGGCCTGCAATGTTCTGGCGCCCTCTCCAGGGTTTGTTCCTGCCTTCACTGCACCCTATGCTAGCTGGGCTAGGCTCCACACTTCCCATCACGTACCGACAACCCTGGTCTGGATTAGGCAGGTTAGAAAATGACATGACATGACATACAATTATTTAAAATATAATTATTACAAAATAGTAGTCACTTGGTAGTGTTTATTCTCTTATAACCCTCTGAAGTTGTTTTGCTTTGGAATAACCAACAGGTGTCTGCTAACATGGACACACTCTACTTTCCATTATACCATCTAGCTATCTGAGTGATGTCCAGGTAGAACATCTACCCAAGTTCATCAGACACCAGTCACATGTTCTATTTTACCATTTGCTTACCTGTTACCTGATGCAGAAAAGGGGTGAATCAACTTGACCTTCCATATTTCTGTAAAAACAATTTAATCAACAGCTTTCTGTCTTCTGGACAATAAAAATGCCTCTTACTTACTTTCTAAATATAAAATCATGGCTAGACAGAAGAAATAAGAAGAAGGAAAAAATACTGATTGGGAGCAAAAAATATGTAGCAAGTACTTGATTTTGGGTTGTTTCCACCTCAACTGACGGTAAGAAAGAAGAAGACTGCCATTTTTCAGCTCAATTTATACTTCAGATAATATTCTGCACATGAAAAATACTTATGACATAAAACAAATGTAAATGATTTTTAAAAAAATCAGCTATTTTGTTTTCAAAACTGTGTTTTTCACTGAATCCAATATCTCATGTTACTGGCTTGTGGTAGAGAAGTTCCAATTTCAGAAATGGATTTAGCACACCTAAATGATTTTTTTGTGTATGAGGATTTTGGTGCAGACCAGTGTAACTGACACAGGGAAATTCCTATTTGTATTCTCTGTGTAAATAATAAAAGAGTAAAGAATTACAATGGGATGTGAGTGACCTCAGCAATGCACTGGCACCTCGTCCAAGACTGGTTCTTGCTTTGTATCCAAGGCTGCCAAGGTTAATTCCAGTCCTTGGAGGTTTAGAAATGATATTATGTGATAAGTACAGAGGGAAAGCCCAAAGTAGTATGGGAAATCAAAAAAAGGCACAATAGTGTATGGCACTTTAGTTAGGTAGGGTGCAAAAATGACATACACACAGTGTGAAGAGTAAAAACTGAACTGTCTGTGAACATGGCAATGTCCAAGTGCTAATTTCCAGACCATTTAGGTTATAATACTTTGTGCCGGGGTACGTTCATAGTGGCATGATGTCAATTGCTGTCGTACTAAAGCTCTTCAAATGAAGACAAGTCAGAGTCTATGATTTCTGAGCATGTATCACAAACTTCTGAATGACCTTTCTATCCACCACACAGTAATGCCGCCAGGCAAGAGACTATGTGTCATGCAGCAACAAAATGTAAAGAATCCACTTAGTAATCCTACTTATCCTCAGACGTCTCACAAAACGAAGGCACTCTTATATTCTTTCTACTCTGACACCTGCATTATAAGTTCAAGCCACATAATAGCTAAACAAAAACAAGAATTATAATAAAATGTAATTGTTGTATATTACAATGATAAAAACAAAATTAAGAATACAAGTTTGATACAAAATTTAATGAGTGATATACAACTAGACGGCTACCACAACCTCAAAACTGCTGAATCACTAAATATTTTCATGTCCTGAGTCAGCAACAGTCAGCACAGGTGTTGATTGTCAAGGTCAGGCATTAAATGTGTGGGTCATGAAGGCTAAATGTGTACCTACTGTACTGTTCTTGTTCAAGAAACCTGATAACTCAGGCCTACACCGGTCACAACCAGTTGCTTAAAGACTTTGCTCATTAACTCACAGAAAGTGCAGTTTAATGCTGCTGGGATGATCTCACTCCCAGTGGAGTCAGTTTGTAATGGTTGTACACTGTTGCATCAGGTGCTCCTGTCTATTGCATTCAAAGTTGAGCATCTTTAGAGATCTGCTCTAACAAGGAGGCTTCAGGTCATTCAAATTGAGAATGTATAACTATACAGAAGTGTGGGGGGCTTTCACCTTACTTCGCAGCAATGTAATAATTTACAGTATAGGACAGAGAAACAAACACAAAACTCAGAAATGCAATGAAAGACATGGGAGAGTAGTCAAGAGGGGAGCTGGTTAGGCAGGACGGTAATGCCAGAGCAGACTCTGAGTGAATGCTAAAAGCCTGTGTACCAACCTCTTTGGCTTAACTTGGGAATATACTGTACTACAAGACTGAGCAAGCATTTGCAACTGGAACAAAATGATCACGAGTGTTGTTGTTTGGTTTTCTCTTTTGAACAAAGAGATCATGAAGAGACTCCAAATAATAAACTCTTAGTGGATCTAAAGGTAGGTCTGGTTAAATAGAGTTGGATTGTAGTAAACAAAGTGCTCTGTTTCTGTGCTTACATCTTTCTCTCATTATATTTCACCATCAACAGTCTTGGAGACCCTTTCAGATTTTGTGGCTTTAACTAAAACCATATATCTTATTAAACTAATGCTCTCAGAGCTTCTGATTTCCACCTTTCTCTCAACAGACCTGCCAATATCACATACAGACTGCTTCTCGTACAAATCATCCTCAATGGCAGGATGTCTTGTGATCACTCTCTCATTTTCACTCTGCAGGTCCGTCTTTTTGCTATCTTTGCACTATTTACAAGACACAATGAGAAGTCCACTGATCTGAAAGTCCAGAGTGAGAAAGGGGGCAGTGACACAGCAGAAATAGGACAATAGCCCCAGTAAACATAACGTCCGTATGGTCATGTTTCCTACAGATAACAAAAAATAGTTGGACTGTGCATTTCTTTTTTCTTCACAGCTTCTTTGGCGATTTCATGACTCAAAGAAACACGGCCCTCACCTTCCTTCCTGTGTTTTTGCTGTTAACAGCTATGTGGGAATTTTGCCAGCATCACCATGCCAACTGCTTGACTCTGTGAATGGAAGCAACTTTCCGTTTATCAGGAACAAAAGAGAGCCGCTTTATGTGTAAAATGTTACAACTACAAAGAAAAGAATATCTTGCTCAGATCATTTTACACCAGTGTGAGCGTGGACCTCTGTTATTACTCACGGCTACCCATGCAGAAAGCACACATTAGGATCTTTTTTCCTGTCATCTTGATGTTTGCTTCAACTGCACATGATCAATATTGCATTCTGACTGAAAATTAACAATGACATATAAAAACACAGATAACAAGCAATATTTCGTATCAGCAAATGGTAAAAAATAACAGTTTTTCACTTGAAGACAATTATTTTAAAGAAATATTTAATTTTATAATGTAAAATGTAATTTATTTTAAAAGTTATTATTCAATGGATAAATATGTTGAACTTGGATGTCTGCTGTTCCACTCTTACACTTTCATTAACCAAAATGCACTTTTCAAAGGAGAATTTAAGTGAAACAATAAATCCAGCTGGTTGAAAGTGGCCAAAATAATATGAAACCGAGATGCTGTTCCAATGCATCCCTAAAAAGTGATTTGGCATGAAAATATGAACATGCACATCATTCTATTATACATGAACCAGAACCAAATCAGGGGTTTGGGCTTCCTGTTAAGACCAAAACCTGCCTTGGCTTTTTCTGACTGGAGTGCTGGTGTGGTTAACACTGGCGCCTCATAGATCCAGCATGCTTGTCCATACCCGCTTCTTATCAATGTGAATTTTGCATGTTTACCTTGCGCCCTAAAAGGCCTATAATGGCAGCTTTCTGGTGTTTAATACTACTATAATAGGCTATAGTCCCCTGCAAACCTGAAATCGGATCATGCCAGTTTAAGAATGTTATGTTTGTGACAGGGACCGAATGTAAGAGCTTTACTGATAAAGATGAACTCCTTTTGGAGAATGCACATTTTTAACCTCCCTTCTCCTATTATTCCTCCTTATCTGTACCCACCTCATGCAGTTTATTTCTAGCTTCCAAGCGTGCAGTATCTTGGAGAATGCAATTGCCTTACAGTCACTAAAACTCTATGGTTATTCTTTAGAAAAGTATTCATGCCTCCAATTTCTGTACTTTTATTTGTTCTTGCTTCCATGTTTGACCTACTTCTTACTACACAGTGTAATTGCCAAACAGAAAGTAAAGATCTGTTGTGGGCTAGGCATAGTATACAGTGCCATGATAAAGTTAAGTTCAATTAATGAAAATTTTAATATACTATTGTAAGTATTGTTCTGGTTTTAAGGACAATTTCTGGAAATAGGTATCACCATCCAACAGGGATTAATAGTAACTACAATGACAGAGAAACTAAGCATAATAACAATTCTCTAACCAAGTCATGTACACACCCACACTCAATTAGAGATATTTTGGACTCGCCTGACAATCTAATCAGCATATCTTTGGTGATGTAGGAGAAAACCTTAAAAAAAAAAAAAAAAAACATGCAGACAAGGACAGAGCATACAAGCAACACACATGTAGAATGTATGGGCACAGGATTCAAACCCTGGATTCTGGGTCCAAGAGGCAGCAGTGCTAACCAATGTACCAAAGTATCATCCACAAGTAAAGTAGCGAGAGTTCATTTGGACTTGTAAGCCCGGTCACAAATACTAGTGGATTACCTGTACTGTCCGCAGTCAGGACCTTTGTTACCTTGCCTGTCAAAGCCTTAATCTTAATTAGGAAGCTATGCCATGAATGTGCATAGCCACCGTTTGTATCATACTGTTTGTTTTTTTTTTTGGTATGTTTCTATTAATTACAACAAACTTCTGCATTTTACGATATTCTTATTTATCATGGCACTGGTAAGTGGCAACATATTGCATGTTGGTCTGACATGCAAATAAGAATTTCAATGATACATTAGCAACAGCCAACCATTCTGTACTATGCACTTCACTCACAAACATTATTTTGTGCCCTGCATTTTCAATCTATATAAACTGGTATGGGTTTTCTGTCTGTCATGCAAAAACTTGTGATCCACTGGGCCTTGAAGCTTGAGCTTGGTCTTAATCAAGAGCGTTGGATGTGATATGTGCAACGCAATCCATGAATTGGAGGTGCGGGCTACCTCAGCCACGTAATTGGACTTCAGATGCTTCTCATGGAAAATGGTGCTGCAGCTACATGCCATGGCTGACAGTAAAAGCAGCACTTCAAACTGCATTTCTGACAGGAAAAGAACCTGGGAGACATCTGCTGACAGTGAAACACACTGCAAAGGCCTACTTACTGTTTTTGTCACAAACACAAGTCATACACTCCAAGCACAAAAGAAAGTCATACACAAACAAAGAATTTGAGGTGTGTGTTGTCTCCACCACAAAACCGGGCGTGGGGTCCTTCTCACAAAGAGCAGTGCCATGGCCATGCAAGTCAAGAACAGAACAGTGGTGACATCTGCTGCCAGTAAAGCACATTTTACAGGCTGACTGATAATTTTAATCGCATATACGTCATACACATCATTAGGTCATGAAAGAGGTGATGGCACCCTCACCAGAGTGACCTAGGGTGCTGTGTTTCATAAGAAGCACATGAGCTACCTTTCTTTGAGGACTAGAGGTCAGAGTGTTTCCTAGTTTATTAATATTATGATAGGCTCCAGCTTCCCATGACCCTGCTCAGGATAAGCAGGTATAGAAAATGGATGGTTTATTAAAAGAATGTTAGTTAGTGAAGCAAATTGCCTGCTGTGTGCACCTCACATACTGTAGACACTGTGTGCAATGTACTATGGCTGCTGATTGTTTACACTTTCTGTTGGTCTTAATTAATATTATTCAAGTCCTTTACCGATTTAATGTCTCATTGGCTTTAGTGAGCAAAATATTTTATCCAGTAGAGCTAGAGCTGATGTTAAACCTCCCTAGTAGCATACACCAACTTTGTAGCTAGTAGCATGTGTGAATTTCATCACACATGGACATACTTTGTATCTACAATAAACCATTATTTGTTGCTTAATGATGCAATTTATATGGCTGCATCACATTTCATTGTAGAGTCTGTGTGATCTGTAATATCTAAGGCTTTCAGAATTTCAGTACTGCATTTTTATTTCAAATTGTAAACTGGGTAATAATTGACTTTAAAAGAACCCATAATAATAGTAGTTCTAGAGCCTCTTTGCTGCTGCTCTGTGTCAGCCATCTCACATTCATTAAGGTCCTCTTTGTTTCATGTGTGCATAAAAAAAGCACACATTAAATCCACTTACCAGTTTTAATGAAAGTGTTATCAGATACCTAAAGTTTATTTGAGGCTTTATTTTTAAAAAAGTAACGATAATACTAATGTTGTGTATTGTTAACTATGCTAGAGGTGACAGTGGAGAAAACGGTAACAAAACGGTTGCCTTTAATATGTGCCACGTCACATTACATGACCTGTCACACATTTATCAATAGCATAATAGCATAACATCATTCCACCACAAGTAATGCAAGTAGAGGTCACCATGCAGAAAATACATATCACAAAAATAAATATAGGTAGGGGATGCCATTCGAGGTCAAAGTGAAGGACTGCAGTAAAGTTAAAGCTACATAAAATCTAATGGTACTAGGGATTAAATTGACATACTTTTTGACATCTGCCCCTTTTAATTGACTTGAAATAATAAATTACTAATGTATTTTTAGTCAATGTAATCTCATTCTAAGCTAAAATAGTCAATCCAATTCAAATCAACAGATTTTAGAAAATGTTCGTGACTGTCCATCCTCGATTTGCTTCATACGTACTTGCTGAAAATAATGTCACTGTATTCAGTAACTAGTGTACAAAATTTTAGCAGTGTATTTTAAAAATAGGGTGAGGCCAAAATTATGCTAAAAAAAAAAAGAGTGCTACTAAAAAAAATGACAATGTTCCAAAAGTCATAAATTTTGAAATGTTAATGATTGATGCATTACATTTTTAGGGATTGTTATTTAGTATTAGTGTAAATTTATTTAATATCTAAGTCAGGGGTCTCCAACATGTTGCTCGTGAGCTATCGGTAGCTTGCCAAAGGGTTAATGAATCCTACATAAATTTGAAAACTTGATTAGTTAAATTAGGGGTGGGCGATCTTTCCAAAAAATCATATCACGATCCTTTTAACACAAAATCACGATCCACAATCTGAATTGCAATCTATCTTTTCAATGTGGCATACCGGAATATCCGGACTCAAACTCATCAAGACCTAAGTAACACTTTATTTTAAATATCAAACAAAGCTGAATTCAATTGTTCTCTCTTTCGCTAGCTAAGCGGAGTTAAGGAACACGCTCCGAAGCTGGCGAGTGAGTGAGAAAGGCCCCTCCCCTTGGCCCGCTGCGTGGATCTCGGATTCTCACAAATAAATCGGTACCACAAGCAAACTATGATACATAGCGAAATGAGAGAAGTCGCAACATCAACCCGGAATGTTCAAGCAAATTATAGAAAAAAACCCAATCAAAATCCGTTAAGTAGTTCTCTCATGAAAAGCAGACAGATAGAGAGACATTGGATTTTATATATTAGTAAACCTTCAAAATAATGTGCAGTTAAAGTTTCAACAGCATTCTCAGCATTTCTGGACCTTAGTAGAGCCAGAAAACGACAAAAGTCTTCACCAAGCAGCTCTGAAAATGTCTGCTTTGTTTGGGTCTACATACCTCTGTGAGTCTGCCTTTTCTGACATGAAATCAAAGTTCAGAACAAGACTGACAGATGAACATTTAAATGACTCCATAAGAGTGAACCTAAGTGGTTACACTCCACCATACACCTCTCTTGTTGACTCCATGCAGTGCCAGTATTGACTAAAAAAACACTTCACACATGCAACTGGACATGTGAATACTCTTGTGAAGTGAAACAGTGACATGTAACAAAATGACATATAAATAAGTAATATATGTGTATTTGGAATTGCATTGTTTTGCTTTGACAGCATTCATGTTTTAATTCAATAGTATGGGATACACTAGAAAATCCATACAGACATACAAAATGCACTTGCAGGTGAACTAAACATTTTTTGTGATGTTTTACTGCAAAATGTAAGTTGTGGACACCAACATTTTGTAAATGTTCAGGCAAAACAAGCTTATTCAGTTTGTTTGGGTTGAAATAAGCTATGAGAATAAATGTTAGAAAACATGAGTAGCTCTCGGCCATTTTTATTTTGTAAAAGTAGCTCTCAGGGGAAAAAAGGTTGGAGACCCCTGGTCTAAGTTATTTTGGCCACAGTTTATGATTGCTGAAAATTGTATAAAATAAACTATACTGCGCTTCAGGGCAACTTTGGCCCTCTATATCTTCACTCTAAACCACAACAGATTTTTCAAATTTTGATAAATATTACTCATGTTATAGTTCTTCTTTAGTAACTAGGCATCTGTCTGCAAGAATCAAACTTTCTAACTTATGAGGCATTAAAAATGGAAAAAATCACTTCATGCCTATATTCCAAATGCATATTGTCCATGTATGACAAAGTCTGCCATAAAATAAATTATAACACTGGGCAAAGCCTGGTTTAATTACTAAATTAACAAAATATGAAGTTGGTACCTTGAACAAATTTTATCAAGAAACATTTCATATGGTTAGGTAAAGAGAAAATGCCAGAGTGGATTTTGTAGGTCAGCCACCATTACTGAAACAAGAGACAAGCACTCATTTGTTTCACTTATTCCAAATCATCTGCAGGTCAGCAAGGTCTCAGGTGAATCCAGCTTCAATGTGAATTTGAGTTGGAATCATCAAAACTGGGCAGCATGGTGGCACAGTGGTAGTGCTGCTGAATCGCAGTAAAGAGACCAGGGTTTGCTTCCCGGGTCCTCCCTGTGTGGAGTGGGTGTCAAACCCCTGTGTCAGCGTGGGTTTCCTCTCGCAGTCCAAAGACATGCAGGTTAGGTGCATTGGCGATCCTAAATTGCCCCTAGTGGGTGTGTGTGGCCTGCGGTGGGCTGGCGCCCTGCCTGAGGGTTTGTTCCTGCCTTGTGCAGGCTGGGATTGGCTCCAGCAGACCAATCATCAAAACTACTGTGAAATTAGGAGTCTGCCTTACAGATACAATTCTTGAGAAATATGCTGTGTTGATAAACAACAATCATGCAACATTACAGAAGGACAGAGATGTACAAGCAATATTTATACATCTGAATGGTCCCTCCAAGTCTTATATTTGGCCCAAGAGAGGGGATACCTGTTGGATCTCTCTTGTGCAAAGCCTACACATAACTGATGCACCACTTACATCAGCGGTGTCGAACTCCGGGCCTGCAGTGGCTGCAGGTTTTCATTCTGATCCTTTTCCTAATCAGTGACCAGTTTCCATTGCTAATTAGCTCCTTTTCCCTTCATTTTAATAGCCCTGCTTTTAAGGATTCAGTTCTCTGAATTGATTCGTTTCTTCATTAAATGGCAGCCAAACAGAAATGAGACGTGAAACGAGCCAACAGATGACCAGCTAAACTGGGATTTCAAACTCCAAATTGTTTCTTAATGAGAAGCCAATTCTGTGTTAATTAAACTCGTTATTTAATCCCACAGCTTGTTGCTGCTCTCATTCTGCCACAGCAGACATTTACAAAACTGTTGATTTTCTGTTTTTTCTAAGATCACTGTCAAGATGTTTTAGTGAGCTGAGAGACCAGCCTTACAGAGACCTTCACCTTTCTTTATTTTTACATATTGTGTAATGGGCGCAGGTGAACTGGTCATGTGGCGGCTTGTTTTGTGTCTCAATATTGTTTGGCTGCTAATTAAAGAAAAAGAAACAACTAAGGGGTCTGAGACAAGTTAATTATAACTAAGGCAAAAGAAGTTAATTAGCAGCAAAAACTGGTCACCAATGAAGATGGTCAAAATGAAAACCTATAGCCACTGTGGCACACCAGGACTGGAGTTCGACACTCATGACTTACATCAACAGGCAGGCAATATGAACTTCCAAATGGCATGGGAAAGGCCATTTGTGCATCATGTAAACTCTTAACTCTTGCAGTTGGTTTAAATTGGAGATTTTGGGTACAACAATGTTTCCATCCATCCATCCATTTTCCAACCCGCTGAATCCGAACACAGGGTCACGGGGGTCTGTTGGAGCCAATCCCAGCCAACACAGGGCACACGGCAGGAACCAATCCCGGGCAGGGTGCCAACCCACCGCAGAACACACACAAACACACCCACACACCAAGCACACACTAGGGCCAATTTAGAATCGCCAATCCACCTAACCTGTATGTCTTTGAACTGTGGGAGGAAACCGGAGCGCCTGGAGGAAACCCACGCAGACACGGGGAGAAGTGTTTCCATGAAGTATAATGCAAATCAGGGATGGTTAGTCAGGAGACCTCTGTTGATTTCACATGGATTAATAGTAAAGCAACATTATTTTTATTATTACCAAAATGTACACTTGTCACTGAAATACAGTAGATAAACTACCGGTCAAAAGTTTTAGAACACCTCAGTTTTTCTTCAAATGTAATTGGTTGAAATGCAATGATGACCTAAAATGATGAAAAGGTAAGCAATAAATTGACAGAGGTTTAAAGTTTAGGTTTGCAAAAACTAGACAAAATGGACGAACCAACATATTAGAAATGGGCCTTGTTTAGGAAACAATAGGTTACAACCTACAGCTGTTTTGCAGCAATTAAAGTAAATTAACAATTTACCCTGGTGTCCCAACTTCTGCCGATTACTTAAAAACCCTGTCTGTGTGTCTGTCTGTCTGTCTTAAAGCAGAGTTGGAACAGACTGTTACTACACCCTCTAAAGTACTACTTGGACAATATTCCAGTGATACTGGCCAGAAAATTATAATTTACAAATGAAATGAGACAGAGCCTAATTACCCTTAGAAGTATAGGCCTTTCATTTAGAGAAACTGAGGGGAAAAAAATCAAAGTGTCATCGAGTACGATGTTCAACACAATCCAAAGGCAACTGGAAACTGGAAGAAACTCTGATATGAAGATATCAGGCAGACCCAAAGTCACAACTCAATCAGAAGACAAGTTTCTATGGGCCATCAGCTTGCGCGATAGGTGGCTCAAGGTACAACAGCATCAAGCACAGCTTCACAGTGGTCGAAAAACACAAGTCTCAGTTTCTTTTATACAGAGGAGACTTTGTCTAGTCTTCAGTACAGTAATCCCTCGCTACTTCGCGGTTCACTTTTCGCGGATTCACGACTTCGCGGGTTTTTAAATACAAGTAATTGCTCGCCTATCGCGGAAGTTATGTTCCAGACCCATCAGCAACAGGAGAAAGTCCGCGATATAGAAAGACCATATAAATAAACATTTTTATAGTTTAAGCCTTAAAATACCCATCCTACATGCTTTAAACACATGTAAACTTATAAAACACACTTTGTTAACACATATGATATGTGGATGTCGGGCTAAGGATATGAGTAACATCTCACTATTATAAAACATTTTAACTTCACGCAAGACAAGACAGTGTGACAGGAAAATACAAGGCTTTAAAATTATTGACACGCAGAGCGACAAGCAGCACAAAGTCCACTTCTCCTTAATGTTCATTCAGCTCCCCACCCCCTTGACAATGCGAAGTGGCAGGAGCCTACTGCGCCTCCGGGGGGGTTTGAGCGAAAGTGCGTTCAGCCCTCACACACCCCCACTCCTCCTCATCCTTCCGAACGCGCAGAGCGACAAGCAGGCATTTTGGCAGAAGCAGCACAAAGTCCATTTCTGCTCAGCGTGAGTTCAGCTGCCCCCCTTCACAAAGCGAGTGCAGACACATCGACGTCTGATCGCTGCGTGCAGTGTTGGTCTGCGGTGTTTAAGAATGCAGAAAGTGTTTTAAGAGCATAGGAAGTGTTTATAAGAGTGTGGGAAAGGTTAACAAGAGAGTGAGAAAGGTTTATAAGAGTGTGGGAAGGGTTTATAAAGCCTTAAAATATGTATAAATAATAAAATAAATATAGGTCGCTACTTCGCGGATTTTCACCTATCACGGGGGGGCTCTGGAACGTAACCCCCGCGATAGGTGAGGGATTACTGTAATCCACAGACCGATATTTCAAGGCCCTATTTTGTCCTTTAAAGAATGGCTTTCTTTCTGCCACTTGTCCTGTCACACCAGCAGCACAAAGATACTTCTGGAGCCCTGAAGCTTAAGCTTCATTATTATTTCCCTGTAGTCTACATTGCTTAAAGGAAAGTATCTACTGTATGAGAAAGTTTTTTTTTTTAATTAATAATTTAATAATAGTGTATTTCAATACAAATCAATAGTTAGAGTAAAAACTAAAAGGTCATTAAAGTATCATGTAGGCTAGCCGTAAATGAAAAAACAAATTTTGCTTTTAAATATTTTTAAAACAAAATAATTATTAATAATTTAAAACACTATTAAAATTTGAGAGAAACTGAAATTTGTATTAAAAATTATTTCTTAGGCTAGCCATAATCAAAAACTGAAAGCATATTTCACTGCTTACGGTCATTGGAAAGAACATTTTGCTAACTTATTTACACAAATAATCGTACAAATTTTAAAAATATACTAAACATACACTATTACAATAAATAATTTTACCTGTGCACAATTAAAATGCAGTAAAGATTAAAAGGTAAAAACAAATATTCTTTGATGGATACTAGCAGGCATGTCTTTGGAATGTAGGGGGTGTCACAACAAAAAATGGGAGTTGTTGAAAACGTAATCACAGTGCTAACTACTGCCTTTTCAACGTGATATCACTAATGTTAGCAATCCTGACAAACATTGTTTTCTGAATAAATTGTTCATAAGGTTACAATACTTTAATTAACCCTACTCAAAAATAAACACTTTATTTAGAAATTCAAGATAAGTTAAAAAAAAGATTAGCCTAAGTCTATTGTTGTTATGAACAGTCAGACCAGTTGTTATGATCTACCAGACCTTGTCGCTTGATGCGAAGGGCCCCCCCACAACTGCTCGAGCTTCATGCCCCCAAATATGTAATTCCGCCACATCTGTTAAGGGATGTTAGCTAGCGGGCTGGCGCAGCACATAATGATGTCATCAGGCTGAGTCAGCATGCGGCTTGCTTATGGTGTGTATCATTACAGCAGTTTACAACACGACCAGCTTTGAACTGATTGCTCGAGTACTGTCATTATTAACATGAGAAACATGGTGTCAGAAGTTTAACCACACGGCTCCGAAGACTAAAAAACACATTGCTTTTCTTTCGCATCCTAAGCACAGACAAGGGCTGCGCCGCTGCGAATCAATTCAAGTTAGTAGTCGCGCTCATCCTGGACTTATCCACGGATATGGCAACACACATTCCGCCTCCTACGGCAATGAAAATGAGTGGCGACCTGGGCACAAACTGGGATGTTTTCAGGTCAGAATTTGAAGATTATGCCATTGCTATCGAGCTTAATAGGAAGGACGCCGCAATTCAAGCGGCCACGTTGCGGAGTATCATGGGCGCCGAGTGCAGACATGTCTACAAGCACAACCTAAATCTTTCAGCAGCGGACCAGTCCAATGTTACGGCTATTCTAAATGCATTGGAGGGACACTTTAAACCTACGAAGAACGTGATTTATGAACGCTATGTTTTTGGGAGTTGCAAACAGGAGGAAGGGGAGCCATTTGACAGTTTTCTTACACGGTTAAAAGAAAAATCCGCCACCTGTGAGTATGGAGCATTAAGAGACGAATTTGTTCGCGATAAAATCGTGCTAGGTATAGCAAATGAAGCAACCCGCAGACGGTTATTACGAGAGAGAGATCTCACCCTGGCCATGGCCGTGGAGACATGTCGATCAGCAGAGCTCACTGACATGAGACTTCGGTCAATGGAGTTGGATAAACCTTCCATGGATAGTGTTAATGCCACCTCAAAGCGAATTACTAGGAGGCCACTACCCATCACCGCAGCAAAGCAGGCAAGTCAGTTTTCAGGCCCAGATACAGATCGACCAACATGCAAATATTGTGGCAGTCCACATGGACGTGGGAGGGAGCACTGTCCAGCATATGGAAAAACATGCAACTTATGTCAAACAGCCAACCACTTCGCTAGAGTGTGCTTGAAAAGCAAGAGAAGACAAATGGAAGGTAAACTTCTTACCATTGAACCAGAGGTAAACCAAGCAGGCAGCTGTGCTGATAATGATGTTTATTCTACTGAACGCATTGGCACTATGGGTGCTAGAGGTAAGAAGTGGCTTGTTACACTGCAGCTTCACAAGAAACCACAGCAATGTCAATTAGATTCTGGGGCCACTTGTGATGTTATGTGCTTAAAGGACAAAATGAGATTAGCACCAAGAACTAAACTACGTCCCAGTAATACCAAGTTAAAACTGTACTCGGGTCAAACAATGACCTCCTTAGGACTCTTTGACACAGAATGTGTCATTCGTGGTTGTAAGCATAGTTTGGAGTTTGAGATCGTTGAGGGCAGTCAGAAACCTCTTCTGTCAGGCTCAACGTGTGAAAGGCTTGGCCTAATGTGCTTTACCATTCCAGCAGAGCTATACCTCATAGACAGTGCCTCATCTGTGCCCCTCACCTGCAGTAGCTTGATTAAAATGTATGCTGATGTCTTCACAGGACCAATTGACTGCCTCCCAGGCACTATACATTTCAACCTAGACAGGTTAGTACAGCCAGTTCAATGTTCCCCACGTAATGTGCCAGTTGCTATGAAGGATGCTGTTAAAGCCCAGCTTGACAAATATGAAGCTGATGGCCATATTGCCACGGTGTCTGAACCGACTGATTGGATCAGCAACATGGTAATCGTGAAGAAGCCTGATAAATTGCGGGTGTGCATAGACCCAAAATTTCTGAATCAAGCACTGCGACGTGCTCACTATATTATGCCCACTCTGGAGGATGTACTGTACAAACTCCCTAAGGCTAGGCTGTTTACCTTAGTGGATGCCAGAGATGCCTTTCTCCAGTGTAAGCTAGATGAGGAAAGTAGCTTCATGACCACATTTTGGACACCCTGGGGGCGGAAGAGGTGGCTGAAGCTTCCCTTTGGTGTTAGTGTTGCACCAGAAGTGTACCAACGTAAGCAGCATGAGTTGTTGGCAGGGCTCGAGGGTGTGGAGCCAGTCGCAGATGACATCCTTATCGTAGGTTGTGGCGATACGGATGTCGAGGCTAATAAAGACCATGACGCAAAGCTGCTTGCTTTCATGGAGCGATGCAGAAAGGTCAAGCTGAGGCTTAGCGTTAAGAAGTTGCGCTTTAAAGTGCCTGAAGTTCGCTTTCATGGACACATTTTGTCATCCAGTGGCTTAAAAGCTGATCCAGAGAAAGTGCGGGCAATTATGGAAATGCCAACTCCAACAGATGCAAAAGCTGTGCAACGATTTGTAGGGTTCATCACGTACCTGAGCAAGTTTTTACCACATCTTTCAGAAGTGTGTGAGCCCCTAAGGAAACTCTTGAGCAAGGATGTAACTTGGCACTGGCTTCCCAAACATGAAGCTGCTGTGCAAGAGATTAAGAAGCTTGTCACCACAACTCCAGTTTTGCGATACTATGATGTGTCTAAACCTGTTGCCATCCAAAGCGATTCAAGCCAACACGGTCTTGGCTGTTGCCTCATGCAAGGGGGCCAGCCCATTGCTTTTGCTTCGAGAGCATTGACTTCAGCTGAGCAAAACTATGCACAGATAGAGAAGGAATGCCTAAGTATTGTATTTGCTTGCCAGCGTTTCCACCACTACCTATATGGCCGAGATCAAATCATAGCAGAAACAGATCACAAACCTCTTATCTCAATTTTCAGTAAATCCCTTCTCTGTGCACCATAACGTCTTCAGAGTATGCTGCTTGCCCTCCAGCATTACAACCTCAAAGTGGTATATAAACCAGGTCCTGAAATGTTTTTGAGTGACGCCCTCAGCAGAGCCACTACAGCGGACACAAACAGTGGTTCAGGTGAAGCATGGCACTCAGTCTGTGCGCTACAGCAGGAGCAGTTCGATCTCGAACACGTGAATCAGGCCGATTATCTCAATGTCACGGATCAGCGCCTTACTCAAATAAGACAGCACACAGAAAAAGATGAAAACCTCCAAGCGCTTAAATCCACAGTTCTAACAGGCTGGCCAAACCTGAAAGAAGACACCAACTTAGCAGTCAGAGAATACTGGCCATACAGGGAAGAGCTCAGTGTGCAAAACGGCGTGCTTTATAAAGGTCAGAGAGTGATTATCCCAAAATCAATGCGCCCAGAAATGTTAAGACGGATACATGCAAGTCACATTGGCGGAGAAGCCTGTTACAGACAGGCACGTGACACCTTATACTGGCCCAGCATGCAGAGCGAGATTAAAGACTTTGTGAGCAAATGTACAGTCTGCAATGAATATGCTATAGAGCAGCAAAAAGAGACAATGATGTCTCATGAACTTCCTACCAGACCTTGGCAAATCATCAGCATCGATCTCTTCCAGCACAACGGTAAAGATTTTCTGCTGCTGGTTGACCACTATTCGGACTTTTGGGAGATAGAGCTCTTACCTGATTTGACTGCAGAAACAACCATCAAACGTTGTAAGGCACAGTTTGCCCGGTATGGTCAACCTGATAGAGTAATCACCGATAATGGGCCTCAGTTCGCTTGTTTTCAATTTAGACGCTTTGCTGCAGCATGGGAATTTGAACATTGCACATCCTCCCCACGACACCCAAAGGCTAATGGCAAGGCTGAAGCAGCTGTGAAACTAGCAAAGAATCTCATCAAGAAAGCACTGCGTGACGGCACTGACGCCTGGAAGGCCATACTCCAGTGGCGTAACACACCAACTGAAACAATGGACAGTAGCCCAGCACAGCGCCTAATGTCCAGGCGCTTGAAGACTGCCCTTCCAGTTGCCAATGCACTGTTAGAGCCCAGCGTTGTGACAGGTGTTGTGGAGAAACTACGTCAGAGAAAACAGATAGCAAAGCTTACATATGATCGCAGTGCAAAATATCTCCCAGAGCTTTCAGTGGGGGAAGCAATTCGGATGAAGCCACCACCAGGTGATCATACGGGCATCTGGAAACTGGGATCCTGTGTGCAGAAGGTAGCCCCGAGATCCTACTTAGTAGGAGTAGATGGCTCACTGTATCGTCGGAATAGAGTGGACTTGAGGCCTGCAGAGTCCTCTATGCAAAATTCAGATTTAAAGTCTGGGACTTTGGCAACTTTCAGTCAATCGGAAGGAAATGGCAAGGCAGAGCAACACAAGGAGAAGGAGCAGTCATCTCCTGCAATAGTAACAACACCCCCTGTTCATGACTCCGGTGCTGATGTTAGTGATGCCACCCCCGCACAACATACCACAGTCATCTCACGCTTTGGTCGGGTATCCAGGCCTCCCAACAGACTCAATTTGTGATGTACCCCCCTTGTTCTTGCAGTTATTTCTCAGTCATTTTTCCTACTTGTGATGTTATTGTTGCTATTACATTGTTTGAAAAAAAAAAATATATATATGTATGTACACATGTATATAGACATAGACGTACTGTGTTTATATTTAAGAAAATGTGCTACTTCCTATAGGTCTATTATGAAAAGAAAAAAAAAAAAAAAAACAATAGTTTTACTTGGTGTCAACGGTAATTCTAGTTATACACTTGATGGCTAATTTCGTTCAGAAAGGAAAGATGTTAAGGGATGTTAGCTAGCGGGCTGGCGCAGCACATAATGATGTCATCAGGCTGAGTCAGCATGCGGCTTGCTTATGGTGTGTATCATTACAGCAGTTTACAACACGACCAGCTTTGAACTGATTGCTCGAGTACTGTCATTATTAACATGAGAAACAACATCCTTCCACTCTCACATTTAGGTAATTTATTTATACAATGTGCTTGTTTTACATACCCACCCCTCAACACCCAGACACCCAAAGTCATTCTTTTGTCACTTTATGCCGTCAGAACTGGGGTCTCTATTGTTGCATATGCTTCCACATCGCAGCCAATCCTTTCGTACATTGCAATAGACGGTAACTTGGTGGCAAGCCGGTCAATCCATTCGGTGATATAGGCGGCCGTCTAGGGCGCCGTTCAGGTTAGGTTTTACCTGGCCCAAACTCCCTTAAGGTCCGCCATTTTGGTGACAAAGGTTGCGCGTACCCCGGACCTCAAAGTCTAATAATACCGAAAGCGTGGTATGGACAACGAGGAGCACCGTTTAAGTTATTCAAGTGGCGCGCGCTTGGAAATGCCCCCTCAAACTCTGTCCACGATATGGAGGCCGAGGCGTGCCGTTTTCTTAAGTCATAAGGCGCGCATCCCACCTCCGCCTCGTACTCGATACGGGCTCAGTTTTATCCGGCACTGCCACTCAGTTGACCGTTGCAGATTGAAATGTATGCAACGTTGACGTCTGATTAGCATTTATCTACCGGACTACCCGATTATTTACTTGTACGCAACAATGCGAAACATTTGGAACCAACTCCAACGCGCAACTACCTGCAGAGTTTTTACTAAATTCAAACCGTAATCTTTTTACAACACAAGCAGTCAATCTTTACTGTGGAAAGGAGGCGTGCTGTTTTCTTCCAAACGCTTCTCCGGCAGAGCCCGCCTCCAGCCCTCGCTCATTGGCTACGCCCTTTCCCTTAGGGCTTCTCTCGTTCCCTAAACGTACTCATCCTGACCCCGCCCTTGTCGCCGTGCTTTTTTATATACCGCTTCAGGCGGTTGGACACGACTTCAAATCGGTAGGAGTGAGAATAGTTCCTGCTTCAACAGTGATTGAACGGAACCCCCCCCAAAGTCCTATGGTGTCCACGTTTTCTGACTTCATTGTCTGTTGTTTATTTCAGTCATTAGAGGAACTCTCACAATGGCATCCCAGGTTCGCCAGAACTACCACAGCGATTGTGAAGCCGCCATCAACCGCATGGTTAACATGGAGTTGACTGCCTCCTACACCTACATGTCAATGGTGAGTGCGGCCTGTTCACTGGCTGCATCCTCGATAGCTACAGCCCACTTGGCATCTTTACCAGAAATTCCCTTAGTTGAAGTTTTTGCTTTTCCAGGTTGGTTTCTGCCACGTGTTGGTGAAATGAGCAGCCGAGCTCGTATTGCTCTTTGTGTGCCGTGTAGTCCCGTAACTGACGCGTGACGTCAGATTTTCAGCATCTTTCTTTTCGCCATGTTCACAATTGAAGTGTAAAACGATATCGAATGAAAAGGTTCTGATAACCTATCTGCACATATAAATAACGAATGGATTTCCGGAAAGCATTTAACTTGAAGTAATGGCTAATTGTAGATTGTTTTAATGGGGTTTTATACAGATGTTGCAACATGAGCATGGTACTGTTTGCGTATGGGTAGGCATAACCTGGGGAGTTGGCTAACACAAGCTGGTATTTTATGTTAATTTACACCCATTGTGTACAAATACTCCAGTTCTTTTAAATTGGTGTGTATGACTATCAGTCCAACAGATTAGTCATGGAGGGCGTATCCAGTTCAGCTGCTTGAATCGGTTTTCTTAACGGGTAATGAGACTCGTTTCACCTAAGTAACGAAGTTATTCTTGGGCTGCTCGTCAATCTTGTCCGCTGTAGTTGGAAGTTTACAATGCATTTGTAATGTGTATTGAATGCTGCAACGTCTGGCTAGAGCGCAGTCAGTTTGACCCTACGCCATAAACATTTAGTAATTAACAGTCAAATTGGCTGCGATACCAATAACCGTCGAAAAACTGTGAGCATATAGAACAGTGTACACTGTTAACTTTAAGTTGCATCTTACGGTTGTCGAATCAAAACTGAAGCTAAATAAATGATTTTACTTGTACTAGATGTTCAATACACAGCTCATTCACCTGTATGAGATTTAACCAGAACATCAACCAACAAATGTTAGTGATTGCAAGTAATCTAATATATACAGAATGTAATTCCCATCTCCAGTGGATTATGTAAGTGTTGTTTTTCTGACCTTTCACCAGTATTTTGAAGATAACTTGGCATAAATCAGCTTCCTTAAACACAAAAAAATCTGAAAACTCGTTATTTTGCAAACCCTCATTAAATGTTTCCCCAAGTGCAAAAATGAGTTACAAGGAAGAGTTTGCAGCTTTACTGCAAATGGGCTGTTGTCTTAGGTGCATATTAACTTTATGCAAATCTTAGAATTCTGTACCACAGTTTATGGCAATACATCAATTCATAAAATAGGCCTTCCTCTTCTCATTTCAATGTGAAAGACTAAGAAGGTTTATGGATGTGTTGTGTGGGCATGCATGTGATGGGTGTAACAGAGCAAGATGCAGAGGACTGGAAGATATGGAAAATGACGATCTGCTGTGGCAACCCCTAACAGGAGCAGCCGAAAGAAGATTGAAATAACTTGTCCATGCAATTGAATTGAAGCACCGTTTTAACTGACAATACATTTGTCTATAATTCTATGCTTGTGTTAGGGTTTACTGTGAAAGTACGTTAATGTATTTTGCGTTTTACAGTGTAGCTGACGTTTGACCTTCAAAGTGTAATATGAATATGATAATGAACCTTGAGTCTGGCTTTACTTTAGGCAGGCTTTGGCTAATTTAGAATTGGTGTACAAATGGATAAGTGACTTGCAAATTTTATTTTTTTTTTATTTTTATAATAGTCTCACTACTTCAGACGTGATGATGTGGCCCTGGAAGGCTTTGCAAAATTCTTCAAAGAGCAAAGTGATGAAGGGAATGAGCATGCACAGGAGTTGATGGAATATCAGAACAAAAGAGGTGGTCGCATCTTCCTTCAGGACATCAAGGTTTGTGTGCTGTTTTGTGGCTTTGACATATATTAAACTAGCTATATTACCAGATAATTCATATGTTCTATCTCTTACCCTATGTGTACTTTCAGTGCCTTTCCTTGGTATCTTTGTCTAAGCCTCTCTTGACCAGCACTTCCTCTGTCACACTTTCCTATAAAGTTTGCTTCTTTGGCTGTCTTAAGGCTCCTTGCTCACCTCATGTCCTCTCACATTCACATTCCTCCTCTTAAGACTAAGTGTGTCTCCTACACCGTCACTCCTTGCGTGTAATGCTATCACTTCCTCTTTCAGTTGTGTTGACTGTTATGACCAATCAGTTTCCTGTATGGAACTGGACATCCACAGACCTTGACATTTTTTATATAGTAGGTTCTTGTCCTGAAATGTTTTTTAATTAAACTTTAAATCCATTCAGAAACCGGAAAAGGATGAGTGGGGCTGTGGTCTTGATGCAGTGCAAGCTGCTTTAAAGCTAGAGAAAACGATCAACCAGGCTTTACTAGATCTTCACAAAATGGCATCTGACCGTGGGGACCCTCATGTAAGTATGCTTCAGCATGGTGACATAGCAGTTAAGTGTGTGTGTGTTTTGTTTTTTTTTTTGTTTTTTTAAATATATAAAAGCAGTGTCTGGTTATAGTAAGTCAGTCCTGCCAGTTACATAAGCAGTTACAAAAGTATAACTGATGGCATGTGCTCTTTTTGGGTGCACATATCTGTTCAGTATTAGTCTGTTTAAATATTACATGGTTGTCTATAGCAAGCTTAGTGAAAGGACATTGTCTGTTTAGGGCTTTTGAGGTGTGTGTGGGTCTACAACCCCAAACCCTCTTAGTTTTACTGAAAGTATTTATGATAGAACCCTAAAGAAACTGTTTTGATTCCCTAGCTCTGTGACTTCCTAGAAAGCCACTTTCTGAATGAAGAGGTGGAAATCATCAAGAAAATGGGCAACTACATCACCACTTTGAACAAGACTGGAGCTACCAGCAGTGGGTTGCCAGAATACTTGTTTGACAAACTCTCCCTGAAGGAGAGCAGTTAACGGAATTTTATATAGTGCTCAGTAAACCATTCCATTGGTTGCACAAGACTTGGTATTGTGTCCTGATTTCTCTTTAGTGGTATGCTACAATGTGGCCTTAAATGTTGAGCTTTCCTATATACTGCACGGAGATTTCCAGAAGTGTGACTTTTTTCATTCCAATAAACCTGTCATTTCATGAAACTGCTTGGAGCATTTTGTATGTTTAACTGTTGGTGGTTGGTCAGTTAAACCTGGCTTCAAACTGTCAGTCAATTGACATGAATTTGCTTCTGGGGGAGGGATTGAGTTGGATACTGTCTGTATGGTGAATGGGGAGCAGGGAATAAACCATATAAAAAAATTTAAATGAATCTTCAAATTAGCAGTACAGAGCTATGACTTTAAAAGTGAGTACAGGTATTTAAGGCAATCAGAACTGTGGGGACAGAGTTCAACAGGACACATGGGCTATTACCAGTTAAGAAATAAAGCTTCCATAAATGAAGAATGATTATAATAAACTCGCACTTCTTGAAGACTACACATAATACAAATGTAGCCCATAGTACTTTATAAGGTCAGTTGCATAACAACCAACATTGTGAAATGCCCAGGTAAACTATGGTAAAGATTAGGGTTGTGTGAGGATTATCTGTAGCAAAGGTGGTTTTCTGATCTGTAGGCATTTACCTAACTTACCTCTTACATACTGCAGGCAGCAGTTTAACCCATCTCATAACGGCTTGACTCCGTCTCAATTGTGTTTACATACTTGCATCTCTAAAATGACTATGTATGGATTTAACCTGTTTGTAATTTGCTAGCCTGGGTAATTTAGGATCTGAAGGGACATCAGCCTGTGAATGAAAACCTTAAAACCAGTCATGTTAACATTCGTGTTGTCACCATATCTAATTTCTCATGAAGTGAAGACTTTGTTGAGAAGCATGCTTCTTCAAAGGTGAGAGTGTGAGAGAAGATGGTCACCCTCACCCAGAAAGGACATCTGCATTTTCTTCTTAAATTAGCGAGGCCTAACACTGCAGACTGAAGAAAAATCTGAAGCAGCTATGTACCCAGACTTGACAAGACTCCACTTCAGCATCATCAGTGTGCATGTGTTCCCTTAATTTCATATATACTGTACTTCATTCTTTTGCTGCTGGTTTTATTGTGAAGCGTTCTTTTCACTTTATAGTAATTATTTTTGGGTTGGGTTGAGGTATATTGTTTAGAGCACTTAGTGTGGGTGATTACTATATTCGCACAGGGGTTAGCAGCTAAGAATGTACACTAAAAAAAGCAACGCGGCGAGTCGGCAGCTGCATTTGTAAGTGGCACAGGCAGGGCCGGATTTATATGAAAAGAGGTCCTAGGCTATTCCACTTATGAGGCCCTTTCACCTTCCATTTTTAAGTTTGTAAATTACATGAGAGATAATAAAATTTTGCTAACAATTTGAATGTAGGCCCCTCTTGATCTTGAGGCCCTAGGCTGAAGCCTAGTTAGCCTATAGGAAAATCCGGCCCTGGGCACAGGTATATCTCCGGTCTGAAGAGAACTGTTTAGTCCGATTATTCCGAGATCGGGAGTCTCTGCTTGATTAAAGGAGTTGTCCAGGTGCGGCGCTATAAAGCAGCAATTTTTAAAGTCCAGGAACAGTTCAATGGAAATACACGGTCCCTTTGGAAATCATTTAGATTATAAACCCAGTTTTGTCAGACTCCTAAATAACTGCCTAGCACTTTCATTTAACTTGTCACTTATTGTAATTCTTGGACAGTGTTATATTACATGCTACGCTTCCAGGTTTCTTTGGAAAACACGTAATTGACGAGATAGTTACCCCAGGGTCCATAAGTTTATTCATGTAGAAGACGCGCATTTTGAACATGCAAAAATAACACGTCACAACGTATTTGTATAAACTCACACTAACATCAAACGCTAAAAATGACAACGACATTATTACTAAGGAGCAGCACAACGGAAGAGCAGAACTTTACTAACTGCAACCTGTCTTAGTTGTTTTGCTTACTAATTAGGAACAAAAACGTTCAAATCGGTATTTTTTATTCTGTAGTGCCAGAACTAGATTACTGTCAAAAGTCCATGTCAGAGTACCACGTAATCTAACTCCATACGCAAGCAACTATCATCGTCAGATATCCTTAAGTGCGTTTTTTAACCGCTCCTGGTCAGACTGTTCATACATGGTGTTTTTTCATAGTGCCTTATTTCACTCAAAGGAATGTTCGCTTCCGATAACACGTTATACTTGGAGCTGTCCAAAGAAGCTAATATTATGTTTAGCACCTTTCATAATATGCACAATCAAGTTGCCAAACGTATTACCATTTTTGTTTGTGAGCACTTAAACAATTTGTCGTCCCGATAAATCCAATTAATGAGCATCTGGGTTGTCGAACAGGCAGTCCGTCAGTTAAGCCGTGTTTTGTATGTAACGTTTATAACGAATGCTGTCACAGACATCAATCAGGTGTTAGAAGGTATTGTTATACCTTCATGGCAAGAATCATCACACCAATTGGTGTTTACTGCTTCTTTTATAGTAAACATTACAAAAATCAGCTGATCGTGTAATGAATGCTAACTTCTATTTCACATAATAATGTTCACGATGAGCGCTGTGTGAAAATGTTCTCAGGCAATTTGAAACCCAAATATCAGGTATTTAAATGCAATATCCTCACGAGGTTCAATCAAGTCCATCAAAGCGGCTGTAAAATTCCGAGGGGAGCAGACATTAACGAACGCGACTAACCACACATCGCAGCGTTCATAACTAATGCTTGGAAGGCGCACTGGAAGTCACGAGGGATGGGATTAGTCATCATACTGTAATTGGAAAATCCTCTTTTGTAGGCTTTTCAGTTAAGATGCCGAGTGTGTATTAAAAATTCATTTAAATTTAACAATATATTATATTTATAAAGGTTTGCTTTCCGAATATAGTTTATGTAGAATTCAGGGCATGTTGAAAATCTTCAAAAATTGTCAGATGATACTTCAGAATGATCTTTTAGCGCAGTGGTTCCCAACGTTCGTAGGGCAGTTTTATACGCGTACTATCAAATAGTGTGCATTTTCTCCCTGTGGCCACTTGGGTTTTTCTCCGTGAGTCCAGTTCTCCGCCAATGTCCCAAATCCTTGTGTGGGTTTAGACGTCACTTGCGGTGCCTTGCATTGGACTGGCGCCCCCTCGTCGCAACCGCTGTTGGATCGTGTCGTGTATTTCAGGAACATGAATTAAATTTAACCGCTCAAATAATGGATGAGTGAAACTCACCAGAGCAATTTGCAAGATGGTCTGAAATGAAAAAAAATCTTAATAACTACAGCTGCACAAGGATTTTAAACGAAAAACATGTTCTGGAACCAACACTGTCAGAATAGGTTGTGGGTCCTCATGTTCAAAACGGTGAATTAATCCGGTTTCGAATTGGTGGATTAAATAAATAAATAAATATCGGCAAGGCTGCGCGGTGGCGAAGCGCTTAGTACTCCTGCCGTACCTCTGTAGAAAAACAGTTATCTCTCGTTGTTTGCGTGAAATTTGTGCTTTCTCCCCGTATTTTTTTCTCAGGATTACAGCTACCTCCCATACCCAAAATACTAGATTGTGAGGTTTGTTTTCGACTTTTAAACTGGTCCGTTGTCAGTGAATGTTCCATGAAGATCTTTATGATGCTAGTTGCTGAAGCATAGTGCACGAATCAACCTTATATAGTGCGCCAGTGCTTTGCAGCCCAAACTCGTTAAAAAGTCACTTCAACGAATCCAATAGGAATGCTTTTGAGATGTGGGACCAACCGTTGTACTCGAACGAAAGTACAGACTAGGAATCGAACCCGATTCCCTGGAGTAGCGAGGCCTTATCGGAAACCCCGTGCAGCCCCGCCTTAGCCCCCCATTGAGATACACTAAGAAATCTCATGGGAGTGCGCTGAGGTGGAGACGAGGGTGGGTTTCGTCGGAGTGAAGGTGGGAGGTAATTAACGAGTGTGTGTGTGCGTGCGTCACGGAGGCCCTGCCTTGCATACAGTGCTACATCTGAGTAGGGTTCGGCGATTATTAAATAACGCCTATCCATAGTCTGAATGTCCCGAAATTCAATCTTACAGATAAATGGATTAACGATATGTACTGTAACTACATACAAAATAAATATTAAGAAATGGTATAGTAAGATAATAAGAAAGGGACAGTTCTGTGCTGTCTTTGAGAGTTCGGTATGTATTTATTTATACAGTATTACGATTAATGTAGCGGCCGAACAAACACGCCCGTAGAATAGGAGCTGTCAAAGTTACACGGTGCTGAAATAGAGCAACGAAAGATTGTAGAGAGTATGGGATCAGTGATGGAGAAAATCAGAAGATGAAGAAAGAAAGAAAGAAAGAAAGAAAGAAAGAAAGAAAGAAAGAGAGAAAGAAAGAAAGAAAGAAAGAAAGAAACTCCCCATTGTGTGTATGTAATCAATCAGTTTTTCGCCTTTGCAATAAAAATAATCATGTCATAAAAGAATGAGCTCATTCTGGGCGCCTGTTATCTTAACTACACTCTTCGATTAAAGATACATTTAGTAACTAAAAAGCACTCAGGATGGCGAGAGCAAACCGGGATTGCGAAGCAGGAAGGGCTGGAATAGAGACACGGAAAGATGGAAAGGAAATGTGCAGATTAACGGGGGAGGTGGAGAAAGGGGTGGGGGTGTGTATGTAGAGGGCGATCCAGAAAGTGTCGAGAGACAACGACGGAAGCGAGAGAGAGAGAGAGAGACACAGAGAGAGGGAAAGAAAAAAGGGATTAGCATCTGTCTTACACGGAAAGAGGGTCGTGGTCGGCGCACAGGGGTGCTCGACAAACGCGCGAACTGGGGAGCTGAGTGGGCGGACAGGAGAAACCACCAAGAGACTTCGTGCAGACACACACCCCTCCCGAACGAACCCCAGTCACTTCTCGGGTTGTATCATCGAGAAGTGGGTCACACAAAAAGGTGAGTGGGAAACCCAATCTGTCCAGTACAGTGAGTGCATGGATCCCTAATGTACAAAACAGACGAAATGAGAGAAAGAAAGCGAGCGAGCGAGAGAGAGAGAGAGAGAGAGAGAGAAGCTGCGCAAGAGCTATGCCATTGATGCTGCTAAGCAACAGAGAAAGACTGATATTGAGTAATTGAAATGTCTATCTATCTATCTATCTATCTATCTATCTATCTATCTATCTATCTATCTATCTATCTATCTATCTATCTATCTATCTATCTATCTATCTATCAGACCCAACACAATTGTTCTGCAACAATATAGCTTACTGGTTTTCTCATTATTAATATGATATTGTTCACATTCCTATGTTTCTATGGGACGCTATTTTACGGAGACGTGTATCAGCTACATTCTTGCATTTGGTGTAGGCTACAGAAAGTGAAAGGATTCATGATGTGATGAGTGTGGTTGTGGGCACTTCAAGCAGGAGGCAGTAGAATGCTTTTGCTGGGACAATGAGATGAAAAAAGAGATCCTTTGAACTCAAGGATTTCAACCAAAGTGGTAAGAAAATAGGAGGAATAAAATGGTAGGAAAATAACAAAGACTTATGCAGTAGTCCTTAAGGCGGACTGTTTGTCTTTACCATTGAAGTGAGTGGATTGAAGGAAGGAAAAATCAAGTATATTTGAGGATGGCTTTAAGATTCAATACTTAAAAAGCTGCAATTACAATGAAAATTTATTTTTGTATAGCACTCTTTATTGCATATAGGCAAAGATCACTGTAAACAATTCTCAGTTAAAAACATGTATGGATTACGCTAATTACTAAATACAGAACTAGTACACATAAAAATACAGATTTGTTAAAAGACACAAAGGATGTAGGAACTGATTAAACAGAAATGGAAATCAACAATATCTGTCCATTAATGAATAGTTGAAATATGCCCAAGGAGATTAAAATTGTAAAAGAGAAAGTCAAAAACAAAGTCAGACATACAGTCCTGGAGACCCTGGCCAGCTAACCACTTACCCCTTCCTTGGTATTTAATAGTGGAATGTTCGCTGGCCGTCCAATCTGATGAGAGAAACTTTCCATCCAATTATTCCAATGCTCCTTTATCTAAGATGGCTTCATGTTTTGTGTTCAATTCCACACAGGGCTTTGGATTGTATTCCACTGACTTTCAGTATGGGAATTACACTGTGATTATTGTTCTTTTCAACAGCCCTTCCAAATTTCATGTAAGGAATTTCTTGTAAGTTATTTTATTTACTATAAAAAAAGATGAAGTATAGCACTAAGAATACATAAGGACATTTAAGCTTAAATAATACTCAAATAAAATGCTTTGTGATTGTGTTGTTAATATAAGATGCTATTGAAAATTAATATAAGCAGAGATGAGGTACCCAGATTCATACTCTCAGGCGTCAGCAAAGATAGCTCGCTAGCCCATTAATCCATTACTTTGACAGGTTAAAGGTCATCCTGTTGTTAGTTTACATATAAGCTGTTTACAAAGAGAGATCAAGAAAGTTGTCAGAAAGAAAGAAAGAAAGAAAGAAAGAAAGAAAGAAAGAAAGAAAGAAAGAAAGAAAGAAAGAAAGAAAGAAAGATCACACATTTCCCATAAAAGTAATGGAAGGAAGTCATATGAAAGCTTTGGTTGGCACATCAGGTTACACTGTCTTTTTACAATATATATATTTATTTTTTTAGTTTCCGCTCATATTTTATGTATTGCAATGTAATGAAGAAGAATACGAGAAGATTAATGTACTCACTCTGCTAATTTTGGAAAGCAGACTTATGGAGCCAAGTCGCTTCTTGCCATCACTTTTTTTTCTAAAGGAAAAGAAGACAAGCTGTTTTATCCATGAAGATAAGGATGATTTGATGAAAATCACCACTCAGTATTGCATTTTGATTCCCAATCATTTAATGCTTTCAGAGTAATGTCAATTTGAGATTTGAGGTGCTGCTATATTTACTGCTCTTTATGAATTCTGCACAGAATTTCTCCTTAACTAATGTAAGTATAAAGGGTCTAGAGCAAAAGCAGTTTTGATGAATATCTACAGGTTGGTTAAATGTAACTAATTGCTCATTTAAGTGGCTGATGGTTAAACAGCCATCTGTGCCTCCTTGGTTTTGTTGAGGAATGCCTTTTTAAAGTATTTCCTTTTACCTTCTTAAATTTGATCACTTCTACCATGTTTGCTGCCATCAGACTGAGCTTTAAAGACTGAACTCCTTCAGTCTCTCCTCACAGCTCATAGCTTGCAGCTCTGCAGTCCTTATAGAACCTCTTCTCTGGACTTCATCTCTTATTTCTTTCTGTAATGCAGAGTCCAAACTGAGTTGCAGTATTCCAGATGAAGATGGACAATTGTGCCGTACAGTTTAAGTTAAAGCTTTCTTGACTTCTTCTCCACACGATCCAACTTCTGCGAGCCTTTTCAGTCACTTGATGAATCCAAAAATTAGGCGTTTCTAAAAGATGACTTCATTTGGAATAAATCCCAGTGGGTTTAATAATATGCAATTTTTTTTACTTTCTTTATGTAAAATGCATCGTTTATTAGTATTAAATGTAATTTGCTACATCACTGTTTGATTCAGTTCATATTCATGTAATGATTTCTCTGGTACCTATTAAATCACATTATGTACTAGCTTAACATAACATTCATAGATCTGCTTAATCCAGTTCACAATTGCTAGGTGCCAGTGCCAGTCCCACCATCTGTAATATGACACCAGTCCATCGTAGGGCCTAATCTCACACACATGTAGTACAATATCAAGTCAGCAATGGCCCTAATGTGTGTGTCTTCAGAGATATGGAACCGAAAAACTGAAGCACCAAAAAGACTGTAAAGTCATGGGGAGAATGTGTCAGCTCTACACCAATAGCTACAGGACATTGGATTCAAACCCTAAACACTGAATCAACAAGGCATCAGCGCTTGCCACTGTGCCACGTTCATGATGCAGATTTGATCATCTTGTTTATTATGATGTGATGCAGTTGTTAGCACTGCTGTCTTATGGCCCCAGACACCTGTTCCAGTAGATATATTTGTGGAATGTCCACATGCTCTCTGTTTCTGTGTTATTTTTTTCTGCAGGTATTCTGCTTTCCTATCATATTCTAAAAACTCTGTGTTTGGTCAATTAGTGGCACTCTGAGTGCTCTAAATTGTCCCTATGTCAGGTTGTGCTTGAGTGTACCCAGCAACAGCTTGGCCTCCTGTGCAGGGTTAATTCATGCCTTGCGTCTGATGCTTCATCACTGCAGGATTGTAGAGCTGAATAAATTGTTTTGTGAAGTGAATGAATTGATAGCTAAAGTGAGTTTTTGAGTGTGCATATATCAACTCGATGGCATTAATATGCCACAAGCTGGTCAAACATTTGGGAAAAATGTCATTGTATTGTATTTTTTGTAGCAAATGTACTTGATTTATTTAAAAATTGCATGTTATTGGTCATTGATTGGGTGATTAGAAAGTCTTCAGCAGCTCTGTGAGAAGAGTGTGGGTGTGAGCCACAGTTAATCAGATTAGCAGTCAGACAGAAAACTACTGACACGGACATGCGATAAGCTCCAGGCTGCTAATCCACTTGTCCGTGTCTCTGTGAAGGCTAAGATTTGGGGCAGAGCGCTCCTAATATTTAGACCAATGCCCACGATGGACAGCATTTCCATTTTCTAGATTCACTAAGCACTTTTTTTTTTGTGGAAATGTGAACTGAAAACAATACTTCAAAGCCCTGACAGAAAAATCCTGGAGATACACATGGATATAATT
Source organism: Erpetoichthys calabaricus (assembly GCF_900747795.2). Taxonomy (NCBI): domain Eukaryota; kingdom Metazoa; phylum Chordata; class Cladistia; order Polypteriformes; family Polypteridae; genus Erpetoichthys; species Erpetoichthys calabaricus. Next base: position 86,004,130 of record NC_041404.2, read on the forward strand.
TGGCCTCGATTCAATGTGTTTTTTATTAAGTGCATTTCTGCTGAAGAGCCCAAGGAAATATGCAATAGTTTTAAATTTAGTCTGGCTAAAAGAAATATAAGATAATGCTAAAATATAAACAATGAGGCGTCATGCAATATATTTAGAAACGTAGCAGTTCCTTGTACATGCTGCATATGTAAGGCTGGTTGTAAGTCCTGTGTCCAGTCCAGGTTTGTTGTATTTACAAAAGGCAATAGCTAATACTTGTATATCATGCTAAACACAACACAAAGAACTTTACATTTGAAGCAACTTTTCTTATTTTTGTAAGATATATTTGATGCTTGAGAAAGCAAATTGCAACTAGAGAAGCATGACCCTCCTTTTAGAGTTAAGAAAAGGCCACAAGATTGGTAGGAGCATAAACCATCTCCTGGCCAATAAACAGTAGCACTTGGAGTGGAACCATATTGATCTTTTACAGGTGAAGTCATTCCTACCTTGTGTTTATTTTGTACCTAAGAACGTTGTTTTTGTATATTATCATATTCATGGGTGCAGAGTGTTCTTATTAAAATCTGATATTTATGAATGTGTGCATCACTATGACAGACTATAATAGATAGATAGATAGATAGATAGATAGATAGATAGATAGATAGATAGATAGATAGATAGATAGATAGATAGATAGATAGATAGATAGATAGATAGAAGGGTAAGGACACCGGAGAGGAATATTCCAAACAAATTCCGCAAGAGATCTTCATGAAAGAGTGAAGGAGCCACACTATTGTAGGAGACGTCATGTCTAAACAAATGTCCAGATGCTGCATTTTAGATAAAGATTTGACAGCAAGCTGGTGTGCTGTGACTTGACTTCCATATATTTTTTTCTTATCAAGATAATTTATGTGGCAGATGTTACTAGATGTAAACAGAGCCAGGTTTCTTTCTTGCAAGGTTTCAGGTAATGGGAGCACAGATGCTATGTTGTTGAAGTTCAGTATTTTAAGACATTTTTCTTCATCATGACACCACAAAGTGATGATATATTGCGTGTTATTTGGACATGCAAGTAAGAATTTCATTATAATCTGTACATTTGACAACAGGACTACTACAGTTACTTCTGTGCTTTGCAGTATTACTGTAAGTCCTGCATATGTTTTGAGGGATCAAAAGGCAGTGCCAGAGCCAGATCACAGGGGGTTAGCAGGAGGTCATTTGATAAGAGCCAGCACATGGTGGCAGGCCATGAAAAATGGACCACCTTTATCTTTTTAAAAGTGATGACTGGCAAGAGGCTGCTCAATAACTTCCAGCTTCGCAATGGCTGTACCCAAACCCAGAGCCTCCTTAAGTTTAACAACTGAGGAATTTCTAGACAGATTCAGTCCAATAAAGGCAACTGGTTGACTCAAGGGAGTTCAAAGTCAATTTGAACTAGAAGGACCACAAGTCCATGCTAGGGACTTGTTGTTCCTATTTTGCACTTTCTTTTATTTATTCCTTCATTTGTATATATGTATATACAACCTTTCGTTACCCTCATTGATGTTGTTTTGGGTAAAGGGAGCCAGAAAGATGGAGTAGTGGCGCAGCCACCAATGTAGAGGATGTTGCTGCAACCTCTGCTGAAGTAAGAAAGTGCATCAGACCCAAAGGCTCTGCCCATTAGACTTTTACAAATCCAGCCGCAAAACTATCAATTTAATTTTTAGAATCAGAAAAAGACACAGTGAGAAACCACTGTGACATTAGAGTGGTACAGAACAACAACAACAACAACATTTATTTATATACAAAATTTTCAAACAAATGATGAGAAAAAAGATAAAATATAAAAATAAAATTAGGCAATACCAATTAACATAGAATTAAAGTAAGGTCCGATGGCCAGGGAGGACAGAAAAAACAAACAAAAAAAAACTCCAGACGGCTGGAGAAAAAAACAAAATCTGCAGGGGCTCCAGGCCATGAGACCACCCAGCCCCCTCTAGGCATTTTACCTAACATAAAAGATCTCAATCAGTCCTCATGGTTTTCAGGCTTCACATGGAAGAACTTGATGTGGACCTCTGGCCTTCAATCCATCAATGTAGGGACAGCACAGTGCTTTGATTGGGTGGTGGTGGCGCAGATCATCACTACAGAAAACTCTTTACAGACAGGACTTAAAAGATGGCAGTCTGTGAGTGCTTCACAATCTGGATGGGGCAAGATGAGTTTCTGGGAGCAGGCTGGATGGGGTGAGATGTTTGAGAAAGAGAGCCGAGACTTCCTTAAAATAACTAAATTAGAGCCCTCCATGTAGGTGTTAGTGCTTGCCTGTATGGAGCAACTTCTCAGGGATGGTGAAGAGTCCAACAGCAATTGTTGATACCCAAAGAATCAGTTTTGGAGGTATTTCCTGTCATCTGTAAAAATGGAGACATAAAATAACTGGATTCATTAGGCTCTTCGAATGCAGTGTTCAATAAACAAGTCCATTATTTGGATGATTCTGTGGCAGTACTACCAAGAGGACTTTAATTCTCAGCTCTCACCGAACATGTGCAGGGACCAATGGCAGACAAGTGCGCCTTGTAAGAAGTTGGCATTCAAACTTAAGCAAGAAACACAAAAGTCAAAGCAAAGTTGCATGATTCTTTGACAGACATACTTTAAGTGTGCATCATTGAAGAAAAGTGGCTTTTTCCCATGTGAAGCTGGTGTGTTTTTTGTTTGAAGACTCTTTATTCGTGTATAATCCAATTCGTATGCCTAACACAGGCACATCCTTCATAGTACGGCAATAAGATTTCAGTGTTCAGCCAGCAGGACTCCCACTATCAATATGCAACATCTGAAGACAAAATGAGTACATAAAAACACAGGAGTTTCTTTATTATATTATGTTAATGCTAACGCAGTTTTCCCCTGAGCTACAGCAAAACAGCCAGGCACAGCGTGGTCTCTGAAAAACTGTTAATTTGAATAATGTCTGACTTGAATTTGTTTAAAACATTTTTTTTTGTCATGGTGTGGGCCCACCCTACCCTTTTACAGGGCTGGGGTGTATAAATTTTGTGCTGTTCCAGATAGTGAGTGGCTTGTCAAGGATCTCAGTTCAGTCTGTACTTTCTCTGTTTACGTTGTGTTTATTTTTTTGCTTTTCTGTGTGTGTAGTTAAGGGGAATTGGTGTCTGGATGGTTATGTGTGTGTGTGATTGTATATGCTATGTGATTGTTATAGTTATATTTTACTGCAGTTCCATGATTTAAAATTGTTATATTCAAAAATTGATGTATATTTTGTAGGGATTGGAATCGATTAAAAATTAACTAATCACATAATTATTTAATTGTAATTAAACACATCTAACATTAAAACATGTAATTATAAAATTAATTGTAGGGATGAATCACAAAATTAATGTAGAATCAACACAAAAGAATTTAAAAAAATAACGGTATAGTTTAAACTTAAACAAAGACATTAAATATGAACTTTAAAAAAAATCCTACTTGAGTAAGTACAGCCAGATTTTGAATGCCTTCCTAAAAGGCAAGTTGAAAATAAGGCAATAAGAAAATGAGGCCAATGTATTAATTCTCAATTTGGCATAGCATATGAGACACAAATGTCTCAAAGTAATATATGATCGAAACGACTGTTGACTTTGAATGCACTGCTGAAGACTGATTTAATTGAAAGAACAAGTTTCTCTTAAGTGGGCATACATTAAAACTTGTGTTAAAACTCCGCAAATAGTATCCTAAATTGTTCATCACCATCAACGACTTGATAATTATATTCTGCAGTGTTTTTCAACTGGCGCACCATGGAAATAATAGTGTAGTGCCCCAGGTCCTGACCTGAGAGAGACATGCTCCTCAGGTGGTCGAGACCTGTCAAGAAGGATGGGACTACCTGGAGAAGCTGACATAAAAGCAGCTTCATGATCGCCATTTGTGGACATGACACTTAGAGAGTAGAAGCCAGGAGATGTATCGAGGCTCCATCTGAGTGGGTGCATGTTTGCCAGTGAATCTCGCAGAGGCAAGGGCCAGTGGGCATACGAATTGCCTCTGACCCTTGAACAGTGGAGTGAGGCAGAGAGAGGACCGCCTGTATGAGTGGACAAAGGGATGAAGCAGCTGGGAAATGCATCCAAAGTGCTCACTAAGTGTTGTGTCTGCGAATGTCAATGTTTCGAGTTGCTTTTTTTATTACCCCCCTACCCCACCCCTTCGGACAGTTTAGCATGTCTAAATGATTTAATGCTTTTGGGGTTGGTAGAATTGTGGGGTGATTTACAATTTTTTGGGTTATAAAAAGTGTGCCACCACAGAAAAAAAGTTGGAAAACACTGCTCTACCTACATCTTTGCTCCTGGATCTCAGTAGCTGCTGTCTCACTGAAAAACTGACACTATGCATTACTTGGATGGTTATGTTGCATTCTTTGCATACATTAGTGAAGATACTGCAAACTGGAAAATGTCTAAGGATAATCATTACATTTCTCTTTCATTTCATCAGTATATTAGGACAGTCAGCACTGTAAGCTACCTGGCAGACTGGCGAGTTAAATACGCAGGTACTAAAACAGGGCAATGAATTCAAATTTAAAGAGGTCTGACCAACAAAATTTTCTCCTGTCTAAGATGCGAACCTCACATTTGTGCTATGATTCAGATCCCTATATACTGTATGTAGTCATTGAATGTCTCAAATGTCTCAAAAAAAATAAGTTATAATTACCACAGCATTTCAACAATATTTATTTTCAATTTTCAGTAAGGACTTTAAACATGTGGCCCCTTAGATTTTAATTGGCCTTGTATTTGTATGGAATACAAATGACTATCTTAAACATAATATACCAAGCAAATAAACAGCTCTATTTAATAAAAAATAAAAGTAGGCCTATCACATTCACATTTACGGAAAATAAAATAGAACCATGTGATTAAAGTTAAAAAGTGCACTCCTTTACAACAGTCACCTCACAAAATGTTTTTTATGTAGCCCCAAAATCCACACTACTTCATTCAAACATTCATTTTCATGCTGCTGGGCTGTAAATGAATGTGAGAGGACTCTGGAGGATCCGTCATAGTGGGCTCTCGGTTAAGTTATTTTATGTTCCCTCACTTCGGACTGCAGCGAATACGTTTGCACAAACAATCCGTGTTTTTTCTCATAGTGGTGCGTCACATTGCTACTTTTTACTAAAGCCAGAGTTTCGGAGCACAGGAGACAAAGGAAGGATTAACATATATTGGTTCATCCATTAATCTTTGAAAGTTCAGTCTTCTGTATCTACTTTCCTTTTTTTGGAACAAGCCCTGTTCCCTGTTGCTGTTTAGTTTCTGTTATTTCTTTCTGCTGCATCTACACATTTAACCCATACACTGTAACAAATGCATTGATTCTCTCTCTGTTCAGGGACATAAATAGACATACACACCTTAAGAAGGAAAAAAAGAATTGCTGCATGAATGTTATCATTGTCATTCATTTCTCAGAAATGCGTCACAGTCCGGATAGTGCTGTCACTCAGTCTGGGTCCACCATTAACGCTGCCTTTAGTAGAACCTTATTTTGGTTGTAGTGACACTCAAAGATAGCTTATTTAGCACTTGTGTGATATGACATTGATTCGATCTTCTTACACAAACATGAAATGAAAAAGAAAGAGAGCATAACTTTTACTTTCGCAACTTTTCTCTAGCATTACTCCAGGACTGGCATAAACCACCCTCCCCGCCCTCTTTCCTCCCACTCCCCTGCACCTATGTCAGTATGTATAAATCAAGAAAATGAAAACCAGTGCTACGTATTGATAAGTGGTGTTATCGCTGTGAACCACGTAATACAAAATTTTAAACCTTTATTATTAAAGGTGGTATATAAATACAGTACTGGATGTGTATGTAATTTTTTAGGTACACACTTAACTCTTTTGTATTATTGTGTCATATTGTTAAAGAAAAAAATTACATGAAAATGCCGTCCTCACTAAAGCACTACCTGATGCATTTGCCTCATTGCCTGCCCTGGATGTGACAAACGCGTTAAACAGGTCACATTAACTGCAAAAATTAATGCATTAACTTTCTCAGGCATAATATTTTGTATGGATTAATTGTCACCATGATCAGAAAGGGTACAGACGCCAGCAGAAGTGTCCGCGTGTGCACCAAAGTGGTACCATTTATCAAGGATGGAGAGCAGCCAGGCATCCACTAAAGCACAGTGAGACTGATGTGCTACACACAGCACAGGATTGTGTGATGTCAGTTGACTTAGAATACCATCTCATATCATTCAGACCACATTGAGACCTGACATCTTTATCAGTTTGGAGGCCACAAAACAGCTTATTCTGGTAGAGCTTACGGTTCCATAGAAGGAGAGGATGGAGGAGACCCGAGAGAAGAAGAAAGCAAAATATGAGGAGCTGGTTGAGGCTGTCAGCAGTGAAGGTGAAGAACAAAGTGCTTGCCTGTAGAGGTGGGCTGTAGGGGGTTTGTAGGGCAATCCGAGTGGAAGACCTACAGCAGGCATGTCAAAAAGACCTACAGCAGGCATGTCAAACTCACTACCATTGGTGGGTCGCTTCGACTGCCATACGTGTGTCAGCGGGCCGCACTATAACAAATACTATTATACTATTATACAAAGTTACTGTAGCTTTCTTTCCAATACTGAAAACTTTAAAAAATGTAACACTTGAAGTTTAAAGTTTAAAGAAAAGCAATTTATTTCCATACAGTCTCCATACAACAGTGTAGAATTAGAGTCTTAGCCTCTTAGCTAGGTCCTTATATTATATTCATTATATTATATTCATTATATTATATTCATTATATTATATTCATTGCTTATATAGGAGCCTTACAGTGTGAGATTTATTTCTTTTGTCTCAACACTTGGTATCTCCTGTTAGTAACCAGCTCGTCAATATCAGGCTTGAAATCTTGTGCAGCTGCAACTTTTATGAGGGATGAAAGGTGCTCGACGGTAAATCTTGAGCGATGTGGGGTTTTGGTAGCTTTCATTAATGAAAACAATTGCTCACAAAGGTAAGTGCTTCCGAACATTGACAGTACTCTCTGTGCCAACTTACGGATCTGCACATACGAGGGTGGCAGGTAAGCATACAAGCCTGGCACACCAACTTCGTTGTATTTTGCCTTCAGAATAGAATCTGACTGCATTTCAATCAATTCCATTTGGATATTCTCAGGCGCATTCTCAATGTTGTAAGAGAACAGCGCAATGCCCTGCATGTTTGTGTGAACTGAAATCACGAAAATGCTCACTGAATTCATTGCTCAGTAATTCAAGTTGGAAAACAAATCCTCCAAAAATCAAATTTTACTTTACTAAGTTTACTTCAAAGTTTATATTGTAAAATAAGCGATATGCAAAAAGCCACCTGACCTACTTTAATTTTACAAACTCAGAATCACAAAAATATATTAATAAACAACTCACCAACTTCTTGCGTCCACTTCAGATCTTCAGCTGTAGTCTGCACTAACTGTTCGTTACAATACTAGAATCGGTGGCCCCTTAGCCTGGCAATATCAATACGGTATCTTATGCACAGCGGATGGCCACATCCGTTGCGGACACTGCATAGCCGCCTCGTGCTCATGACACACTTCTATATACGCGTGTCCGTAACTTGAAAACCAAGTGGCGGCCCATGATATTCTCATTATGGCAGAACGTTATAATACTACATATAGCTTACTGCTCCGACTCTAGCGACATTTGTAAATACAGCGTACTAATTAACAAGAAACAGAATGTTTTTCGGCCACATTGCCATCAGCTGTGTCGTTATTTTCTCTTTCTGTTTTATATTCAATATATATTGGCATGGCGGCTCCAGGGATTTGGCAGCACTGTGCAGGTGCACAGTTTGCACATGCCTAAGGCCACCCCTGCTGCCCGCTGCTGCAGCCTAGCACTTCAGTTGTGACGCTGCGGCTCATTAACTTTGGTCAAGGCTCGTGGCTATACTAGCAGATGACGTTTCCGGTACCGTAATGCCATGGGAAAACGCGCTTTTGTCAGAAGGCAGAAGTAAGAAAAGTCAATAAGTAACACCGCAGATGCAGAATGATTCAATCACAAATGATAATAATCATTTTGTACAAGTTCGGTGCTAACTAGGATCTGTCATGCAGGCCACACAGATTTCTGTTGCGGGCCGCATGCAGCCCGGGGGCCGAGTGTTTCACATGCCTGACCTACAGAATCCTTGGCATCATCAGGGCAACCAAGGCAAGAGCCATCAGAAATAACATGGAGGCTTCAGAGAAAGTCTCTGATTGTATTTGTGTTTCCAATTTGTTTTTGTGTTTTCTGATTTGTTTTTGTATGATTTAATTTGTTTTTGCGCATTGCACTTAAGGGCCACAGGAAAATGCTGCTTCCTTTGACACATTCAGTTTGCCAATGGTAGATTCCCTGAGGTGGGGTGTTTCTGAAAGTGGAGCCAAGCATTCAGGTTAAGAGGAACCTCACATTACACTCTTTATCAACAAGGTGGGACAAGTTATAACTATATGGGTACACTAGCCATGGTACCCGGCATTGCCCAGATATAAATAAACAGACTAAAACTGTACCTACTGATCCCACTTTTGCCAGTAGAAATGTTTACAAGCTCTGATGGTGATGTCCTTCCATCAGCCTCAGTGCACCCCTGCTGCCTGATGGGAATTGCAGTCACTATATTGGAGCTGGTTTAGAGTTGTCTCCCTCCCTTTGCAGCCTCTCATCTGTATATGCCATATAGCATTTTATCTGAAGTTGGACCAACAGCACCAGTTTTTGCATTATTAGTGATCAAATTAACAGACATACAAACATGTTATGATTTTATTTCTGTAGATAATGCATAGAGGAGTGCTATGATATGAGTCTGCAGCTGGAACTGCCAAACAAACCACTTGGGAGTGAACTGATTGACACACTGCCTGCCATTTTGAGTTCAGATGGTTTCTGCTTAGACTCTTACCTTCACTAATGGGTCTTTTCTTTCTTTTTTTTCAGGGGAAAATACGTGTGAGAGCCATGCCAGAGGAGAGAACGTTGAGGAGGTCATCCATCCAGTCGAAGGATGCAACATTGGCGACAGAGTCGGCGCCCAGTGGCAACAAAACACAAAGCTATGATGACCTAAAGGCCCGTATTTATGAACTACTAAAACCCATACCCCGTGAGTGAGCAAATCTGTTTGTGGCTCTTGAAGTTCCATGTAGATTTACTGTATTTTGAGTTACAGAAATGCCTCTTTGATGACAGAGTTTGCCCTGTTCTGTGACCAATTTAATTATTTCTAGTATAGCAGTTGGCAGAGAGATTCAGGTTTACTGTGAAATTTCTTGATCTTTATTTTAAGAGGAATGCTTCAGGTAAACAATCCTTCCCTTATTTTGAGAATTGGCTGGGACTTTGTCTTTAGCCTTTCTCTTTGTCTATCATTTGTCCCCTGACCCCTCACATCTGTGTCTGTGAGATTTAACATATAATTGAGGAGCAGGGACATTGAAGGATCTCAAATGGCGCTTTGCTTGAGCATTGTCTATTGTTACTTTTTCAACAGCCCATGTGGAGCTCCCCCTTTGTACCCCTTTTGTAGTATCTGGCAGTTTTGATCTTTGGCTTTCTTCTTGTTTTTGTTTTTGTTTTAATATGTTTTACCATTCTGTTTTTGTTTGAATTGCTTGTTAATAACTTCTGTTTTTGTATACTATTTTTGAATTTCGCCTCTGTTGTTTTTCCATTTTTTGTTGTACTTTCTCACCACATTTGCTTCATTGTTACTTTGCCCAGATCTGTGTAAATACTTTAATGTGCATGGTCAGCATGGTTGGCACAGTGGTGTGCTGTGCTGCCATCTCTCAATTCGCTCCTGAATCTTGGAGACCTGACACAGGGATGAAATATTACAATTCCTGTTCTAGACTCATCTACATGAGTACTGCAAGTAAGAATTTCACTGTGCTCTGTACATTTGACAATACTGATCCTATAAACCTTTAAACCTACACTCACTCACTCACTCAGGGTAGGATCTTTTTTCTCAGAGCACCTTTCGTTTTTTTTGTGGTATAGATTCCATAAGACACTGGAAACATTCCGTTGAGATTGTGGTTTATGTTGGCATGACTGCATCAAATAGTTTCTGCAGATCTGAAAGCTGCACATTCGTGCTTTGAACCTCTCATTCTACCTCATCCCAAAGTTGTTCTATTGGATTCAGATCCAGTGACTGGGAATACCACTAAAGAACACTGAGCTCATTGTCATGTTTATGAAACCAGTTTGAGATGACTTCAGCTTTGTGATATGGTGCATTATCATGCTGGAAGTAGCCATTAGAAGATGGGTAAACTGTGGCACATGGTCAGCAACAATACTCAAAAAGGCTGTGGCATTCAAGAGATGTTTGATCAGCATTAACGGTCACAGAGTGTGCCAAGAAAATATTCCTCACACCATTACACAACCACCACCAGCCTGGACTGTTGACACAAGGCATGCTGGGTGCATGGATTCATACTATGAGAGCCAAGGTCTGACCTTACCCATCTGTGTGCCTCAGCAGAAACAGATTCTTCAGACCAGGCTACATTTTTCTAGTCTCCAATTGTCAAGTTTTGGTGAGTCTGTGTCCACTGCAGCCTCATGTTTCTGATCTTGGCTAACAGGAATGGAACCTGATGTGGTTTTGTGTTGTTGTAGCCCATGTGCCTCAAGGTTCAACATGTTGTGCTTTCTGAGATGCTTCTCTGCTCATCACATTTGTACAGAATGGTTATCTGAGTTACTGTAGTCTTTCTGTCAACTCATACCTGTCTGGCCATTCTCCTCTGATCTCTTTCATCAAAAAGGTGTTTCAGTCCACAGAATGGTTGCTCATTGGATGTTTTTTGTTTTTCACACCATTCTGAGTAAACACTAGAGAGAGGCTGTTGTGCACCAGCAATCATGCCACAGTTGAAATCATGGAGATTGTATTATTTCCCCATTCTGCTGTTTGATGTGAACATTGACTGAAGCTCCTGATGTGTATCTTCATGATTTAATGCATTACGTTCCTGTGACTTGATTGGCTGATTAGATAATTGTATGGATAAGCAGGGGTACAGGTGGTCCTACTAATTTGATCAGAGAGTATATATTGAGATTAATATCTACCCATGTTCTTCTCACCTCCAACAACATCACCTGATCATGACCACCTACAATTAACTATCAGCCAAACGCTCCCCCCAGCTCTGCATTTTCCAAATGCACAGTGCCTATACAAAGTATTCAACCCTGTGAAAGGTTTAACATTTTATTGTTATTCAATACTGAATCATGGTGTATTTATTTTGGCTATTTTGACATTGATCAATAGAAAAAGACTCTTTAATGTCAAAATGAAAACAGATTTCTACAAATTGGTCTAACACACAATCACTGATTACATATGTTTTTACCCCCTACAAGTCAGTGTTTAGTAGATGTATCTTTGTCAGCCATTACAGCCTTAAGTCTATGTGCACAAGGCTCTATCAGCTTTGTACATCTGGATGCTGCAGTTTTCGCCATTTTATTTTTTGCAAAACTGCTCAAGTTCTGTCAGTTTGCATGGAGATTGTGAGCGAACAGACTTTTTCAAGGCCAGCTACAAATTCCCAGTTGAACTGAGTTCTGGACTCTGATTCGGTCACTCCAGAAGCCATTCCTTTCTAGTTTTGGATTTATGCATGATGCCGTTTTCTTGCTGGAAAACGGATCTTCTCCCAAAGTGGCAAGTCTCTTGCAGACTGCATCAGGATTTCCACCAGTATTTCTTTGCATGTGCTGCATTCATTTAACCCTCACAAGTCTTCTAGATCCTACTGCACAGATGCAAACCCCACAGCATGATGCTGCCCTCTCTATACTTCACAGTGGGAGAGGTGTGTTTTTGATAATGTGTAGTGTTTAGCAAACATCAAATATGGTGTTTAGTCTGATTTAGTCCGATAGTCTTTATATTTATCAGACAATAGAACCTTCTTCCATCTGACTTCAGTCTCATATGTGCATTCTGGCAAACTGTAGTTGAGATGCCACATGCATTTTTTAATCTGAGGGTCTCCCGTAAAGCTGTGGCTGGTGATGCACCCAGGCACCAACTGTTGTTTCTCCAGTCTCAGCCACTGTCACTTGTGAGTCCTTCATAGTCATCACAGGTCTCCTTGTGGTCTCCCTCACTGGTCTTCTTCTTGCACAATCACTCAGTTATGTGTGGTCTGCTCTAGGCAGATTTATAGCTTTTCCATTTTTAGTGACTGATTTCACCATACTGCAAGGGATGTTCGGTGACATTTAATATTTTCATGTCTCCATCCCCTGTCTTGTGCTTTTCAGTCATCTTTTTACTGAGTTGTTTGGAGTCTTTTTTCATCTTTGTTGTGTAGGTTAGGTCACCATACTAACCACCAGCTGGACCTCCCAGATAAGGTGAATCTATACTACAACCAACGTAAACCCCTTGACAATAGGGCAGGTGATTGCCTCTGAACTAATTCAGTGACTTCTAAAACCAATTGGCTGCACCAGTGAAGGATTAGTTGTGCTATATTCACCCTTTAAACTCAAAGTCCTATTTGTTTGTTTTCAGCTACTTTGAATTAACTGGCTATCACTTCATCACGCTTCACTCAATATTCATGTTTACCCTTGAATATAAAGCTCAGGCATTTCTCTTTCAGAGGAATATGTTACAGCATAGTAAGTTGCAAAATTCACTAACATTTTTACCAAATAATGAACTTTGAATGTTATTCTTATTTACACAGATGTTGGACTATGTTTCCAAACACTATAAAAGTGTCATTGAATGCATCAGGAACACCCAGAAAAAATGGATATAACATATCTACAAGTATTGTATATAGTTGTACTGCAGTACAAAAATTAGATTCTTTTTCACCATTTTTACTGTTTTCGAATAAGTACCCATAGCATACATATCCATTTTGAAGACCCAAGACCTATGTGTCATTCTGAAGGGTGGATCTTACTCTGTTAGAACATGTATAGTTGGCAAAGAAATGTTTTTGTGTATCCGAATTACAACACATGTAGTTGCAAAATTCAAAAACTTCTTTACAAAAAAAATAATTTTTTTAAATATAGAAATTAGAAAACATAGAAAGTGGAATTTTCTGTCATTTACAAGTTGAAACATCCCTCTCTTGTGGTAGATAGTAGTCTGTCCTTCAAATAGTACACAGCTGAATCAGGATATCCAAGAAAGCCATAAGGGTGGTTGGTGCAGATGCTGCTGTCAGTCAGTCAGTCAGTCATGATCCAACCCGCTATATCCTAACACTGGGTCACGGGGGTCTGCTGGAGCCAATCCCAGCCAGCACAGGGCGCAAGGCAGGAACAAACCCCAGGCAGGGCGCCAGCCCACTGCAGGGCACACACCCACACACACCCACACACCAAGCACACACTAGGGACAATTTAGGATCGCCAGTGCACCTAACCTGCATGTCTTTGGACTGTGGGAGGAAACCGGAGTACCTGGAGGAAACCAGGCAGACACGGGAGGAACAATCAAACTCCACGCAGATGCTGCTGTGATACAGCAATTCGTCAGTCTTTGAGGGAAGAAATAAATCCTTACAATGGCAGGAAGTATGGTGTAGTTGTTAAGGCGTTGGATCTCAAAGCCTGAGGTGGTGGGTTCAAATCCCACTACTGAGGCTGTGCGTTCCTGAGCAAGTCACTTGACCTGCCTGTTCTCCAATTGGCAAACCATGAGAAATGTAACCAATTGTATCGTAAATGTTGTAAGTCATTTTGGACTTACAGGTGTGAGCCAAATAAGTAAATATTTCTGGGGTATGCAATACAGCATTTTAATAGCAAAACACTGAAAGTTTTTTTACTTTTTTGTTTTTTTATATTACTAGGGGGCTTTACCACCTGCTCGCTTCGCTTACCAACACTCTAAACCCCCCCCACCAAATCCCCACCTGCGCTACACGCCAGCCACTTCGTGTCTCTGTTGCTTGAGTTGTGGAGATGGGGGCTGAATGCAAGGAGACGTGGTTGCTCCTCCAAACCCCCCTCTTAAACGTTAATACAATGGGAAACAAATACAATTATTTTTTTACCTTTTCTTTGCTCGATCAGCTGCTAGCTTGCTGCTGCTGCCGTGCCGCGTGATCTGCATCTCATGTGGTGCTTCGAACGTTTAAAAGCCTGTACAGCAGCTGTCCTTTTGTCTCACTGCCTTGTCTCTCTTCTCCCCCAGACATCCTCTGCTCCTGTTGGGGGTCCCGCTCCTGAGGTGTGCCCCTATGAGGAGGAAGATTTTCTATTCTTTTAACTGAGAGACGGAACTGTCCCCTTTAAACTTAAAAGTTTAAATCCGAACAATATATTCGATCTCTTTTTGCTGTTCCGCTATTTCACCGAGTAATAATTTCCATTTGTTTGCACTAATACGATGTTTACTATCATTTTTTGAGACTTTCGAAATTTCCTGCTTCCATTATCTCTAACCTGCTATGCATGTGTATCATGCCAACATTTTTGAACTCTTTACGACGTTCTACTTTGTCATCTACTCTTTGTCTTTTTTCGGCCCCGGGCATGGTTAAATCTCTTGGCACAAAGTCTTGTCTCACAGGACATGAAAGTGTCTTTCTGAGAAAGTCACGTCTCGTCTCTCTGAACAGGTCTCGTTTCGTCCCAAGATTTTTTTATATAATAGAGAGACATTATTGTTCAATCCTGCCAGTCAGTCCAAAATAATGAGGATGAGTTTAAAGGGTTAAAGGTGTGAACACTTATGAGATCGATTATTTTGTGTTTATACTTGCAAATGATTTAGATCACTTTGCAGAGATCTGTTTTCACTTTTATATTAAAGAGTCTTTTTCTGTTGATTAGTGTCAAAGAAGCCAAATTATATCCACTGTGATTCAATGTTGTACAACAATAAAATGTAAAAACTTCCAAGGGGGTATCCAAGAATGCTTCTAAAAGGCAATGTGCTCAAGGTGGCCCTTTATCTGCACTTGATCACATCTCACTTATGCAACTGTGGATCACAAGGCTTTGTGCCCTCTGTGCCAGCTGGGTCAGTAGATATATTCTCCATGTCTTCTTGTCTTCTCAGAAAAATGGAAAAAAACAGACCTGGGGCCTCATGTATAAATGGTGTATAAGCACAAAAATGTTGTGTATGTACGCCCGTTTCCACGCTCAAGTCAAGATGTATAAAAACTAGACTTGGCGTAATGCTACTCACATTGTCTTCACACTGTGCGTACGCATGTTTCTGCTTCCTTTCTTTTTTAGATCCACATCCTTGACGCAGGCTTTATCAAAAACACCAAAATTAATTGAATATCATTTACAATTTTAAGGCGCTTGATTGTAATCAATCCACTGTATAACAATATAATGCTACACAGAAGGGCCAGGTGTTCCCTGCCTGGATTTTGTATGTTTTCCTAGTGGGTTTCCTCCGTGTGCTTCAGTTTCCTTCCAAAGGCATTCAGGTTAGGGGATTTGGTGATGCTAAATTGACACTACTAGTGTATATGTGTGTTTATATTCATCCTGCGATGAGCTGGTGCCCTGTCCTGGGATTGTTTCTGACTTGCACTCGATGCTTGCTGGGACTGGCATTACCCTGGGTGGATGGATGGATGGATGGATGGATGGGTGGATGGATGGATTGATGGAATAGTTAAACATGTATAACAAAGATTTTTCAATGTTTCTTAAAAGTTTTGAAGAATCGAAATGCTAAGCTAACAGCTAGTTTAATTCCAAAGCAGATGTATGTTCAATGCAGAGAACATTTATGGCAGTTGTGACGAGGCTCCAAGAGGCTAGATGTATGAATGAGTATCCCACTGGTTTAACTGAAATTAAGTGTTAAATATAGTTTTTGTGCTCCTGAAAGAAGTCCTCCTCCTTTTTTCCATGGTACTCTAACACTAGAATATGCAGGTTCAGGAAAATTGCACCTGAAGTGACTGAAGAACTCCCAGCTAAGGAGTTCATTTCTAGTGAGGTTAAACTTTGGCCTCCTTCTTCACCTCAACAAATTTCGTGTGCTTCAAGTGTTCTCAAGTCCAGCAGATAAGAAATGCTTTAGGCTTTGGAAATTGAATTGGACTAGAAATGGACATAGGGTTTATTCTGCCATAGTTATAATTTACAGGCTCTACAACAATTTATTGGGCTGGGGAATGGATGAAGTCAGACCTTAACATTAGCTTAAGAAAAGTTGTAAACTGCAAGACTGCTCTAGTGGTGTAGTCACCTTTACACACAATCACGTATAATTGTAGTGATTTCATCAGGTCTTCTGGAGAGTCCTAAAACCATGACAGAACTACAGTGAGAACTGTCTTCTTAGCAAGTACCCCTTTCATGCCCCAGATGAGGGTCCCACTGAGGGATCTACTTGGCATCATCAACTTGCCATTGCCCTGCTTCTCTTATGCTAAGCTCTTAGAAATTGCCATCAAGACTCTATCTGTCTTGCAGTTTAGTGCGTTGATTTTGAGGAGGGTATATGGGGGTCAAGTGGTCATTCCTGTTCCATTTTGGGTACCACTAAGTGCTGCCAACTAGGTACAGTGCAAAACAGAAGCCAATGCCAAATTAGACATATGTTCAACTCGTTTCTCTAGCCACCACTAACATTTTCAAGAGCTCAGCCCCAGCATTTGATTGATCTTCTTGAAGTGCTGCCTACTTTTGTCACCCACGAGTACTGCATTACACTGAGTGTCTAAAAAGAGACAAAGGACTATCCATGGTTTGCTGTGCATCAATTCAATCTTATCTCAGCAAGGCTTTCTAATGTTTGTTTTACTGGTTGCTAAGGAACTGGCTGACCATAACCTTACCGTAACCCTGGAAACCAGACTGCCTCTACGTCATTTTGAGAATGAGTGTATTTGTTTGAATTAAAGTGCACTTTGTCATTGACTCCCATCCTGTCCGCAGGCTGATTCCTTCTTTGTGCCCATTGCTGCTCTGGTAGGGTTTGGCCCTTCTTGACTTTGCGTTGCAGGTTCAAACAATCAGTGGATGGATGGATCTAATCATCCCACAAAAGACTGTTTGGGTTGCATTGGATGAATCTTCCATCAACCAAAAAGAAGAGTGTTGGCAGTGGTTAGATTAGGTTTTTCACATGATAGGCCCAAGGTTTTGGCTGAAACATATTCTATTCAAGGATAATTACTAAAATACTAACTGTGGGAGAAAGATTTACTTGTGAACCTGTGTGTCATAATCAGAGGTCACGTTAGCACAATTAACATTAAATTCTCAACCCCACCTAATCCAGTTTATATGTGTGGAAGGGCCAGGAGCCCATTTTGGAGGTGTCACAATGTATAGCAGAGCCCACTCACGCACACACCCATGTTAACTGATACTGGGGCCAGTTTACAATCACCAGTTAACTTAATTTGCATATCTATGGAGATGTGTGATGAAAAACAGAGTACCAGGGAAAAAAAACCACGTAGACATGATTTGAATGTGCAAACTACAGACACACACACGCAACAACTGGACACCAACCTTCAAACCTAGGGCAGTGGATCCGTGAGGCACATTTATTCTTTTTTGTCCTTTTCTTTGCAAGCGGTTGGTCTTTTCCTTTGTCACTGATGATGATGGCACTGAAAACAGAGCTGATAGTGTGAAAGTTTGCTGTGTTGGTAACATCACAGATGCCATTTTGCATAAAACTCCAAGGCAAACAGAGTGTACTTGTCAGCTATCTAATAAAAGCTGTACTGGCAAACATATAGTGCTTTAAGGGTATAAAAATCTTTAAAAAAATATTTCTTTTTGGAGCATGTGACATTTTATTTGAGATTGGTGCCACTAACCTGTTTCCCACTTGCTTGGACAGTAGTTGGATCTGCAGCGTTGATGTCATACGTTTGTGCGCGTGTGCACATGTGCATCCTGAAACTTTCATTTTCACCTTGGGCTTGAAGGCTAAAGCTGTTAGTAACCTATTGGTTTATTTTTTTGCAACACAGTTTATAGTGTGTGTGAACCTGCACATCATGCTATTTTGATTCTCGCAAATCACCTCAATTCATTATGTACAATGTAATTTTGCTATTTCCCCTTGAACAAAAATAAGAAATTTTCATTTGTTTTTCTGCTTCCATTGTTGAATATTTAAAGTTGATGTTGCAGATATGTTCTAATACTGTTCTTTGGAAGGTGTACAAAATACTATTTTGATACACCTTTATTCTTTAAGACATTATTCCGCTAACGTTTTATCATCACTTGTGCTAATAGTCTACTAGCCACTGAACGCAGTGCTGCTCCCACTCACATGAGGTTTACTGGAGACTGCCATCTTCCTCAGCCATCCTCTACTGCAGGCATGTCAAACTCACTACCATTGGTGGGCCGCTTCGACAGCCATACGTGTGTCAGCGGGCCGCACTGTAACATACTGAAAACTTTAAAAAATGTGACACTTAAAGTTTAAAGAAAAGCAATTTATTTCCATACAATCTCCATACAACAGCGTACAATTATAGTCTTAGCTAGGTCCTTATATTATATTATATTCATTGCTTATATAGGAGTCTTACAGTGTGAGATCTATTACTTTTGTCCCGACACTTGGCATCTCTTGTTAGTAACCAGTTCATCAATATCAGGCTTGAAATCTTGTGCAGCTGCAACTTTTATGAGGGATGAAAGGTGCTTGACGGTAAGTCTTGAGCAATGTGGGGTTTTGGTAGCTTTCATTAACGAAAACAATTGCTCACAAAGGTAAGTGCTTCAGAACATAGACAGTACTCTCGATGCCAACTTACAGATCTGCACATACGAGGGTGGCAGGTAAGCATACAAGCCTGGCACACCAACTTCATTGTATTTTGCCTTCAGAATAGAATCTGACTGCAGTTCAATCAATTCCATTTGGATATTCTCAGGCGCATTCTCAACGTTGTAAGAGTATGGTGACGTAAACAGTGCAAAGTCCTGTTCGCGTGAACTGAAATTACGAAAACACTCACTGAATTCATTGCTCAGTAATTCAAGTTGGAAAACAAATCCTCCAAAAATCAAATTTTATTTTACTAAGTTTACTTCAAAGTTTATATTGTAAAATAAGCCGATATGCAAAAAGCCCCCTGACCTACACTAATTTTACAAACTCAAAATCACAAAAATTTGTTAATAAACAACTCACCAACTTCTCGCGTTCACTTCAGATCTTCAGCTGTAGTCTGCACTAACTGTTCATTACAATACTAACACAAAATTACATAAAACTAGAGCAAAAAAACGTGAAAATATGCGAGCTATTACTACTTGTGATGATCAGTTCTGCCCAGTGGCCAGTCTCAGCAGCCCAGCCAGTAGTGTAGCCTGCCAGGGGCGGCTATAGGCTCGTGGCAGCCCTGGGCAGAAAAAGAATCAGTGGCCCCTTCGCCCGCCAATGTCAATATGGTATCTTATGCACGGCGGATGGCCATGTCCGTTGCAGACACTGCATAGCCGCCTCGTGCTCATGACACGCTTCTATATGCACGTGTCCGTAACTTGAAAACCAAGTGGCGGCCCATGATGTTCTCATTATGGCAGAACGTTATAATACTACATATAGCTTACTTCTCCGACTCGAGCGACATTAGTAAATACAGCGTACTAATTAACAAGAAACAGAATGTTTTTCGGCCACATTGCCGTCAGCTGTGTCGTTATTTTTTCTTTCTGTTTTATATTCAATATATATTGGCATGGCGGCACGGTGGCGCAGTGGTAGTGCTGCTGCCTCGCAGTTAGGAGGCCCGGGTTCGCTTCCTGGGTCCACCCTGCGTGGAGTTTGCATGTTCTCCCCGTGTCTGCGTGGGTTTCCTCCGGGCGCTCCGGTTTCCTCCCACGGTCCAAAGACATGCAGGTTAGGTGGATTGGTGATTCTAAATTGGCCCTAGTGTGTGCTTGGTGTGTGGGTGTGTTTGTGTGTGTCCTGCGGTGGGTTGGCACCCTGCCTTGTGCCCTGTGTTGGCTGGGATTGGCTCCAGCAGACCCCCGTGACCCTGTGTTCGGATTCAGCGGGTTGGAAAATGGATGGATGGATATATTGGCATGGCGGCCCTGTGCAGGTGCACAGTTTGCACATGCCTAAGGCCGCCCCTGCTGCCAGGCTGCTGCAGCCTAGCAGTTCAGTTGCGACGTCGCGGCTCATTAACATTGGACAATGCTCGTGGCTATACTAGCAGATGACGTTTCCAGTACCGTAATGCCATGGGAAAACGCGCTTTTGTCAGAAGGCAGAAGTAAGAAAAGTCAATAAGTAACGCCGAAGATGCAGAATGATTCAATCACAAACGATAGTAATCATTTTGTACAAGTTTAGTGCTAATTAGGATCTGTCATGTGGGCCACACAGATTTCTGTTGCGGGCCGCATGCGGCCCGGGGGCCGTGTGTTTGACATGCCTGGCTTAGGGGCCAATACCTTATACAGTAATAACAAGTCATTGCTTTAGTTAGCTGCTATAAGCCACTATCTCTGTCAAGCCAGGATTTAGACCTGCACAGATCCCTGGGTGGCTTAGCTCCTTAACAGAGAGTTGATCATACTTTTAACAATGCAGCACACGAATACAGTATTTCTTGGATTTGTCATGCAAGCAGGGTTGTAGATGAGTACCTTTGGTCATTTGACACTTGGTGTCTTTATCATTTTAGCGAGTGTGTTCCCTTTGATCATTTCGGCACATGGAGACTTGACTGTTTCATCAAATAGGGGGTCCCCTTGGTCATTTTGCCATAGGGAGGCTCCATCATTTCATCATTCAGGGTGGTAGACGAGTCCCCTTAGTCATTTGGCACTTGGTCTCTACATTGCTTCATTGAGTATGTTCCCCTTGGTCATTTCTGCATGGAGAGACTCGATCATTTCATCAAGCAGGAAAATAGTCGAGCCCCCTTTGGTCATTCGGCACTTGGTATCTGCATCATTTCATTGAGCGTGCCCACCTGGGTCATTTCAGCATTTGCTGTGGGAGAGAGATGTGGATTGATGAAAATACCCCTGGGCACACTCCCAGCATGCCCTGGTGGTAGATTTGCACCTGATCACAGTTGGTTGTTTTATCTGCTTCACTGTATGACCTTCACTGACAGAACACCAAATTGACTACACATATTATTCCACCTAGCAAGGGTGAAATGATGATGGCCGATAGGTGTAGACCTCTCATAACTGTGTTGAATAAAATAAATGAGCTGAGATTGCAATTTGCTAACATAGAATTGCAATGTTCAAGGCTCAGTTTTGATTTTTCATGGGAAAAGCAGCTTGCTGGACAGATTAATAGCCAAATGGATTCTTTTGTGAAGCAGATGCAGTCAACAATGCCACTGTAAATGAAGCAACTCACTCCTGCATTGTTCAGGTATTTGGAACAACTGTTTTCTTGTCAGAGATGCTTGCCATTTGATCGGTTAATCTGTTTCATGATTGATTAACCAAGCATTTAATTAGTTAATTGCTTAACTGAGCAATTGACTCGTTGTTCAATTAATTAACAGTTAACTGAATTATTGATAAATTAATTGATGTCCTGTAGTCAAAAGTGCTATGTGAGCATCTTATAACTTCTTGTTTGAGTTTACCCACACCCAGTGTTGTATCGGTGGAAAATTTGTATTCTTATTATTATTTGATTAAACTCTGCCTTCTTTGACGCACTTCTATCCAGTCCAAGATTGGTTCCCATATTTCACCCAATGTTGCAGGGATTAGCTCCAACCTCCCATGACCATGATTTGGATGATTTGGGTTTGAAAAATTTTGGTTGTGTTCACTTCATCACAAAGCCTGGCATTTCATTATCCACTCTGACTAATGTCCTGCCACCTACTCTTCCCTGCAGTTAGGACACTCCGTGACTTTTATGACTTTGATGAGTCCTTTTTACAATTTTAAGGCACTAGACTTCAATTCTTAAGGCTGACAGCCAAAGTCTGCCTCCAAGTTATTGTTTAACACTGAACAAGCCGCTTGAACAGCCTGTGTAAGTAAATGGACTACATATTTGTACATGGCTGTGATTTGATTTTCTGCAATGCTGTAAATTCTTTCCTTAGTCAGATGTTTTTGTGGACTATATAAAGGATATTCTGAGATGCATAATGACACCAGAGTATAATGTTCTGATGTTCCGTATCTTGTGTAAATTATAATGAAAAATGCAATTTCATGGTTTGAAAAAGTTATTGCCCCTCCCCATTTCTCCATGAACTTGACTTATTGGGATAATAAGTATTAGCTGTTTTGATACCTACTGTAGGCTAAAACTCAGGTCTGATTTAGATCAGCCTTGGCCAGAATAAATATATTGCACCAGAACATAAATGGTATATCATCTTTGCTAACACTGTTCTGTATCAAAAGATTTTGCTGGGAATTTCAGGCCATCCATAAATGATCTGAAGCTATTCAGTATTGTTGGGTCATGTAGCAAGACAAACATCTGAAATTTTAAAGTAATCTACATCAAAATTGATTAACAATAGGAAATTTAGAGTTTTTGAATGGCATATTTAATATCAATTGTGGGGAACAGCCCGGACACAGACAGGTAGACATGAGCACAAACCCAGTGCCGCAGCACCAATCACCCCTCAAGTCCTTGGCCACACGCACAATGCCTTCTCTCAGTCTCTGGTCCGCCTCCACTCCTCTCCACCAAGCTTCGTCCTCTTCCACCCGACTCTTGCCCCTTACTGGAGGGAGGCGGCCCCTTTTATTCACCCCGGAAGGACTCCAGGTGTATCCTGAGGGCTTCTGTAGCCACACCCCTGTGTGGCGGAAGCTCTGTCAGCATATACGGAAGTCCTCCGGGTGTCCCCAATACTCTTCCCCCCAGTACTTCCGGGTGTGGTGGAAGTACTGAGGTCCAGGGCTCCCAAGGCATCGGGGCGCCCCCTGGCGGTGACCACGGGCCCCTACAGGGTAGAGCTTCCAAGCTCTGTACCCGTGCCCCCCAAGGCAACCAGGGAGGACGCCCCCTCGTGTCCTGGAAGAGGCACAAGCCCTCCTCCGCTCCTCCTGGGTATCCCGGCCGGGCGACAAACCTCGCCGGGTGCCACACAATATTTGAACCACTTCGTAAAAAATAAGCTTAAAAATGTTCAGCTGTCAATGATTTGTAGTAGATGTGCAAGAAGGAGCGCACTGACAATGCTGTGAGATACCTGGCAATAACTGCTGGAAATAGCTGTTTGCAGTTTTTGCTGATGAAGGTGCATAACCTGCAACAAAGTGTGAGTGGCACTTACAATTTCATATAGCATAGTGGGTAATGAATAACTTTATTCATTAAATGAGAATCATCCTTAGCTGTGGCATAAGTAGAATTTAATGGGCTATAGTGCAAAAAATAAATTAGTCACACACCCCATGTGAATTTAAAGTAAAGTCAATTAAAAAATAAAACACCGTCAATGAGATATGTCAAGCATATAAGCTACATAAAAGGTCAAAAGTCATAACTAGGCTTTATGGAGTTGTGGGAATACAACCACTAACATTTTCATTAGGATTTCAAGTACGCAAGCATGTTAATAATAAAGCCTTGTGAAACAATAACAGTGCAGTCCCATGGACCCCTGTGCAACTGCCTCACCAGCACTGCCTACAGTTATGCTACTCAACCTTTGTGTTATTTGTTCTCTCAGGTCTCATTTATTGAATATCTGACATCTTACACTGTAAAAAAAAAACAGATGGAAAATCAGATACAAACACAAATACAAACTCTTTAATCCTACACTTGCAATGCACCTCGAGTGTTCACTCTCAGAGCAGCCTTCCAATATGCAAGTTAAGTGAGAGCAGAAAATGTAAATAAAGCAGCAAATTCAGAGAAATTACAAACCCCCCAACTCCACCTCGGAATCCGTGACAGGTGCACCACATGAACGATCATATATGAGAAAATCGGTCACATTTTAGAGAGGAACCTAATAACAGGTCATGCTTGTATAGCACACCAAGAGTTCCAGGGCTTTTGTTTGATGATTGTTTTTTAATGTGAAATTGTTCATGAAAGGTACTTTAACCTCCAAGGTTATTTTTAAATTGGTGGGCAAATTATTACTGGAAATGCCTAAATTATTAGCTTTATTTACATGTACACCCTGCATTACTTATGTTACATTCACTCATCACTTATGTCTCAAACACAACAGTGACCAAGGGTCTGTCACAGCCCCTGCCACATTACAGATCAAATACCCAGTGAGAATACCATAACAGGACCAAAGGCCTATTACTGCCCATAGGTCACTTCCCGTGAAAGAGCTACACTTCAGAATACCTCAGCAAAGGCCAAGCTTGCACTGCTGCTGGGACTTCCCAGATCATTACCTTTCAAACAGAGCTATTTGGCCGAGGCTGGCAACCTCAACTTCCATACCTTAGCAGAGGCCAGAGGCTGGCTACCTCATTGTTACCCCTGAAAGGGCCGCACAATTCTACAAGAACAAGCACAGCTCATACCTGAACAAACATCCAACACATACTCCAACAAAGACAAGAAGGTTCTCCTGCCAGGTAACCATTGTTCCAGTTTCCTGGGACCTCATGCATAACGCCGTGCGTAGAATTTGCACTATAACATGACGTAAGCACAAAAGCGGAAATGTATTTACGCACAAAAAAATCCAGATGCAGGAATCTGTGTGTTCGCCAACTTCCACGTTCTTCCACTCCATAAATCCCGATCAGCGTGAAAAGTAACGCACGCGCCTGCTGTCCCACCCCAACTCCTCCCAGAATTACGCCTCTTTGAATATGCAAATCAATATAAATAGCCCTTAAGCTCAGCCTTCTGTGAAAAGACAATGGGAAAAGCACGGGGGAAAATATAAGAATTTCAGCGAACACCAAGTGGAGGCAAAGAAAAACATACTATTTGTTGGTTTAAATGGTGATATAAACAACAAAAGGAAGTTGATCAAGTGACAGTGTCGGAGAAACTGGAGAAACTCGAAAGCTCAAGTTCACAAAGTCGCACAGTGCCCAAAATAAAAAAGAAGTTGTCACATATCAAAGTCGCCGTGAAAAGGCGAGTCGTAGCCCACCGTCTGAGTGTCATATGAAAGCTTATTAGGGTACAGACAAAAAAATAGGCACACAGTGGGAAAAAAGCATGAAATGTCAACTTTAATCTCGAAATTTCCACTTTAATCACGTAGTTTATTTTGCCATTAAAGTTGAACATCATAAACTTCATCTTAAAATCGTTTAATTTACTAGTTTCTCAAATCCCATTGTAACTAAAGTAGCACTTTAAATGCTTTGTTCTGTATTTGATCTTCTATGTGCTCTACATGTGTGAATCACTACCTGCTTCTTAAACGGGCTTTCTCTTCCTCCAACAGGACACAGAATCCATTACATTCGTGATATTACAGCTCTCTGAATAATTCAAATAATGACATGTATACAGGATATCTTTTTCATGATGATAGGAATGAAAGCATGTTATTAAACATGGGAACACAGTGGAGGAGTGCTTGTTCCTGCCTCATGCAAGATGCTTGCTGTGCCATGTGTGACCTTCGATGAAATATTTTATCACAGCAGTACTGTCTCTTTCAAACATACTAACCTCTTATTCTTGTCCTTACTTTTCTTTCTCCAAATACCCAATCACCCCACAATCAGCTCTGTAATAGACGTTAAGACATCTGTAAGCTTAGAACAACAATTCTTCAAAACGTTTAAGGAACATTGAAATGTCTTCGTAGTACGTGTTTAATTATTCTATCTATCTATCCTACCAGTGTCGCGCCAGCCCAGCAAGAATAAAGCACGAGGTATAGAATAATCCGTGAACTAGCCAGCGCTGCGGTACCATGTCCTCACATGTTTAATTATTAACAATATAGATTATTTAAATTAAGTTAAATTTTATCTGTATAATATAATCAACATATTTTGCTGCATTTCATCTTAAAAATGATACGTCATCATATGTACAGTAAATACACGCTTTATAAAGTGGCGCAGGTTGTGCAATATTATAACTGTTGTGCAAGTTTACAGTGAGGTAATTGTATTTATAAGTACAAACAGTTCTACAAGGAGCACTTGATGGACTGACTGAGTGCGTTTAAAGTTCTTGGGATGAAACTGTTTC
This sequence comes from Erpetoichthys calabaricus, assembly GCF_900747795.2. Classification (NCBI taxonomy): domain Eukaryota; kingdom Metazoa; phylum Chordata; class Cladistia; order Polypteriformes; family Polypteridae; genus Erpetoichthys; species Erpetoichthys calabaricus. The sequence goes on from NC_041404.2 coordinate 86,030,357, forward strand.
TGAACCGCGAGGTCCGTACAGGAAAGGCTCTGAAGCATTTTGCCATGGCTGAGGCAGTTTGTGCTTGATGCTGTATCCCAATCATTCTCTTTCCGATCAGCTGCTGCTGTGATTCCAAACTCAGATACAGTGATATAAATACTCCGAGTGGTGCAGTGAGAGTAATATGGAAAAAGATGATCCGCTGTGGCAACCCTTGACGGGAGCAGCTGAAAGAAGAAAAAGAAGGTGCAGTGAGAGTAACAATGCTAAAGCAGTTATGGTATTTAGAATACTATGGCTATTTCCTAGACCATTATATTGCTACAGGTTAATTACAATCAGATGCATTACACTAATAAACAATATGCAGTTAATTTCAGTGTATTTATAAAGCCACGTCAGGAATGTGGATCTAAGAAAGAAAGGGTAACCACACAGGAACAGTAGCACTGCTTTGACGCTGGGTGCCGCCAGACTGCAAAACCGAGCAGAGAACTTGCATACAACAGGGTATGAGGTACCAAGGAAATGTGCGTGGCTTTACGTCAAGTTAAGGTTTTATACAGCGTGGAAACGTTCGCACATAACACTTTTGTGCGTACGCACCGTTTATACATGAGGCCCCTGGTCATTTCCTTTGAAATGAACTAAACAATGAATTACTTGAGCAAGCACACTGGGGCAGATGAATGATTTAAATCCATCCATCCATCCATTTTCTAACCCGCTGAATCCAAAACTTTGCTTCAGTATAACCCGGAGAGAGAAAGATGTCTGTGTAATTTAAAGAGTTCATTATTTTTAACCCAACTAAGGTTTTCCTTAAAGTTATGGCCCTTCATGTTGCAGCATTTCTCCTTCTATTCTTTGTCGGGGCGCACAGTAGGCAGCTCTGCACTTTCAGCCTCAAAATTCAGAATTGCTTACACCCCATCTCTCTTCATATACAGTTAGGTCCATAAATATTTGGACAGAGACAACTTTTTTCTAATTTTGGTTCTGTACATTACCACAATGAATTTTAAATGAAACAACTCAGATGCAGTTGAAGTGCAGACTTTCAGCTTTAATTCAGTGGGGTGAACAAAACGATTGCATAAAAATGTGAGGCAACTAAAGCATTTTTTAAACACAATTCCTTCATTTCAGGGGCTCAAAAGTAATTGGACAATTGACTCAAAGGCTATTTCATCAGCAGGTGTGGGCAAGTCCGATGTTATGTCATTATCAATTAAGCAGATAAAAGGCCTGGAGTTGATTTGAGGTGTGGTGCTTGCATGTGGAAGATTTTGCTGTGAACAGACAACATGCCGTCAAAGGAGCTCTCCATGCAGGTGAAAGAAGCCATCCTTAAGCTGCGAAAACAGAAAAAAACCCATTCGAGAAATTGCTACAATATTACGAGTGGCAAAATCTATAGTTTGGTACATCCTGAGAAAGAAAGCAAACACTGGTGAACTCAGCAACGCAAAAAGACCTGAACGTCCACAGAAGACAACAGTGGTGGATGATTTCCATGGTGAAGAGAAACCCCTTCACAACAGCCAACCAAATGAACAACACTCTCCAGGGGGTAGGCGTATCGATATCCAAGCCTACAATAAAGAGAAGTCTGCATGAAAGTAAATACAGAGGGTGCACTGCAAGGTGCAAGCCACTCATAAGCCTCAAGAATAGAAAGGCTAGATTGGACTTTGCTAAAGAACATCTAAAAAAGCCAGCACAGTTCTGGAAAAACATTCTTTGGACAGATGAAACCAAGATCAACCTCTACCAGAATGATGGCAAGAAAAAAGTATGGAGAAGGCGTGGAACAGGTCATTATCCAAAGCATACCACATCATCTGTAAAACACGGTGGAGGCAGTGTGATGGCTTGGGCGTGCATTTTTGCCGGTGGCACTGGGACACTAGTGTTTATTGATGATGTGACACAGGACAGAAGCAGCCAAATGAATTCTGAGGTGTTCAGAGACATACTGTCTGCTCAAATCCAGCTAAATGCAGTCAAATTGATTGGGCAGCATTTCATGATACAGATGGACAATGACCCAAAACATACAGCCAAAGCAACCCAGGAGTTTATTAAAGCAAAGAAGTGGAAAATTCTTGAATGGCCAAGTCAGTCACCTGATCTTAACCCAATTGAGCATGCATTTCACTTGTTGAAGACTAAACTTCAGATAGAAAGGCCCACAAACAAACAGCAACTGAAAGCCGCTGCAGTAAAGGCCTAGCAGAGCATTAAAAGGAGGAAACCCAGCATCTGGTGATGTCCATGAGTTCAAGACTTCAGGCTGTCATTGCCAGCAAAGGGTTTTCAACCAAGTATTAGAAATTTATTTCCAGTTATTTAATTTGTCCAATTACTTTTGAGCCCCTGAAATGAAGGGATTGTGCTCAAAAAATGCTTTAGTTACCTCACATTTTTATGCAATCGTTTTGTTCACCCCACTGAATTAAAGCTGAAAGTCTGCACTTCAACTGCATCTGAGTTGTTTAATTTAAAATTCATTGTGGTAATGTACAGAACCAAAATTAGAAAAAAGTTGTCTCTGTCCAAATATTTATGGACCTAACTGTAAAGGCTACATGTCATCCCTCCATTTTAAAAAGCTGTGTTACATCTGTTTCTCTCAATAGCTGTGCTTTCTTTGATACTGTGGCTTGATAAATTCTTCAAAAATCAGACAATGTGATTTTCTGGATTTTTTTTTTCTCATTTTGTCTCTCATAGTTGAGGTATACCTATGATGAAAATTACAGGCCTCTCTCATCTTTTTAAGTGGGAGAACTTGCACAATTGGTGGCTGACTAAATACTTTTTTGCCCCACTGTACATGTTTATGGTACGCATATTATAATTTCAGTCAGTCAGTCATTATCCAACCCATCCATCCAACCCACTATATCCTAACTACAGGTTCACGTGGGTCTGCTGGAGCCAATCCCAGCCAACACAGGGCGCAGGCAGGAACAAACCCCCGGGCAGGGCGCCAGGAAGGAAGCACCCGGGTGAAACCCACGCAGACACAGGGAGAACATACAAACTGCACGCAGGAAGGAACTGACATACTATAATTTTTTCTTGCTAAATAAAAAATACAATGTTTTTGTCTTGTATAAACATAACACTCAGGAGGGTACTAAACTGAAAAAAAAAACTAAGATTTCATCCTCATTACACTGATGTTACACACAGTTGTTTGTAAATAGTATGATTATAACATCCAAAAAAGAAAAAAGCCATGGGTGAAAGCAGAGGCCCTCTGATTTCTTTTTCAAGATTCAAAAGGCTTCCGGAGGCCTTTCAGGTCATCATGCTTGTTTGAGAAGTTTCTTAAAGTAAAATCATGGCCTCTACTATCTTAAAATGTCCTAGGATATTTTCTCTTAACACCTTTTTTTTTTGCACGTTAAACAAAATTTTACTTTCAATGGTTGCCCCCAGGTGAGAGAGCTGAGCTAAGCTGCAAGGGATGTGCTGGAAGACCAGCAGCTGGTGTAGGCACATGACAACAACCATGTGACGAGTAACTGAAGACAACTTGTGAGACTTGCCCGGACACCATCAGACAGAGACCGCATTTTTATCAAATGCACGTTTATTTTCTTCTCCAGCACACAACTGTCCCGCACAGCACACTGTGCTCCTTGCACAATTCACCGTTATTCTGGGCCTTTCTCTCACTGTCCATGGGCCGCCTTTCCTCTCTCCACAGGAGCTTTGTCCTGCTCCTGCTCCCGACTCCAGCTCCCTGAATGGAGGGAGGCGGCCCCTTTTATTCTCAGCCGGATGAGCTCCAGGTGGTCTGCCTGACGTCACTTCCTGGTGTGGCAGAAGCGTCAGGAGAGCACCCAGAAGCACTCCGGGTGTCCCTGGAAGGATCAACGTCCATGGGTGTGGTGGAAATAAATGTCTCCCGGACTCCATGAGGCTCGGGGCACCCCCTGGCAGTGGGCACGGGCCCCAACGGGCTTGAGCCTCCCTGCTCCCCTTCCGTAGCCCTCTTTTGGTCCAGGGCAGTTGCCCCCTCGTGGCCCGGAGGACGAACACTCCACCTCCTGGTCCTTCAAGGCGTCCCAGCCAGGTCTGACCCCCAGCCTCCTGCAACAAACTACTTAATCCATCCATCCATCAATCAATTAATTAATCAACCTGGAGTACTGTGTGAAGTTTTAATCAAAAGACATACCAGCACTAGAAAAGCAACTAGACAAATTCCACAATTGCAGGGGATGACTTATGAGGAAAAATTAAAGGAGTTGAACTTTTTCAGTTTAAGGAAACAAAGATCAAAATGTGACATGATTGGAGTGTTCAAAATTATGGAATGATTAGTACAGTGGATCAAGGCTGTTACTTTAAAATGGGTTCAATATGAACACAGGAACACAGTTTGAAACTTGTTAAAGGTAAATGTTGCTCAAACATTAGGAAGGTTTTGTTTACACACAGAAATATATTGTGAGCCAAGTAGTGTGCTGGACACTAGGACTTTAGGGATCTTAAAAACTAGACTTGATGTTGTTTTGGATGAATTAGGTGGACAGGATTAGCAAGCTTTCTTTATACTGAATGGCTTGTTCTTGTCAAATGTTTTTCTAATGTATTAATGTTCAAACACTAACCCTGAGCTTTACAGCCTGTATTATGGATCAACTTTCACAGTGAGTATTATTAGTTACTAAATCCTTCATAAATTTCCTTTTACACAATAAAAGATATCATAAAATTCTTTAGAGGCAGTCTTAGTTTATATACTGTAGCATAGCACCTTTCATAGTGAGCACCTGTTTGAATAAGCTTAATCCAATAATTATCTGTACCCACTTTATCCAGTTCTGCAGCCATTATAGATGGATTCTCTCCTGGAAGCAGTGACAGACACCATTCCTGGGCCAGCATCAGTTGTTCGCCAGGCACATTCATGCACACTCATAACAGTCAAGCACTTTACAGTTGGTAATATTGTATCTAGCAATCTCACCCATGACAAACCTGACGAAACAGTTTCCAGTCAATCTTCATTTCATGTTGCCCCTTTTTCAGTGAGGACTGTGGCAAAACCCTTTGCAGTAAATGTGACCAAAGTCTTAACTCTGTTTTTCTATGTAGCATCAGTGACAGTGGCCTGCATGGTGGCCCAGTGATTTATGAACTTAACAATTCAGAAGACTGAGTTCAGATCCTGCATCCAGTCACTTTCTGTGTGGAGTTTATATTCTCCCCATGTCTTCCTGGGTTTTCCTGTGGGTACTTTTCTTTTCCTGAACACGTTTGTTATGTTAATTGGCAACTCTAAGCTGTGAATGAGTGTGGGTGTTCGTGTCAGTGAGCCCTGTGATGAAATGACATCCCACTCACAGTTGCTACTTGCCTCGCTCTCCTTATTTGTACTAAAATGGTTTAAAAATGGATTGATCTTTGAAAGCGAGCACTATGGGTACAATGATTATTTAATACAGTGTATTTTACCATTAGCATCGTAATCTTTTATTTTGAGCAGCATCTTTAACAAGACTACAGATTGCATTCAAGGCAGTTAAGATTGTGCTGCAAGATGGATTTCTCTGCATCATCCTTGTGATGAGTAGGGTGTCTGTTTGGGACAGACTAAATATATAAAAGCCATTGGACAGAGGCATAGGTGCAAGTGCAGATGCATGGCAGGACACACAGGAGGCCTCAAATGGCAGCTACTTTGTTTGTTTTGCTACTTCCATTGCACTCTTTGAAGTCCAAGTGACATGCTGTCTTTGCTATTCGGGGCTGAACTCAGCCTGATCCTCGCTCTCATTAACTTCTCATTCTGTCATTTTCCTTCTTTTGTCCTGTCCACAGACCACAGTAGTAAAGGTAAGATATGCCAACTCCCACTCCGAAATGAGTAGGTCGGTGGTTGCCCACTACTCCACTCCTTTAGTTTCCTTCGTACTTTCTCTCCTGTCTGCTTTTCACCCATGCAAGTGTAGGTGGGGGTGTCCCAGGTGGCCTGGACCTTGGACTCATGTTGCCATAGGGACCAGCTTTGCCTCCTTTCTGTTAGCTCTAGTTGCCCAGCAACTAAATCAGCTTACTCCTTTCTGTTCAGTAAATGGTAGCTTCATATAATGTCCACAAGTCTATTTTTATATAGTGCCTTCTGGACTACAAGAAAGCCTTTACTGTGGATTGGAAAGATTCTGACAGGCATAGACAAAAAGCTGTTTGTGGATCCTCCTGTGGATGCCCATATTGCCACTTGTTTAGTTTTGTCATCATGCATATTGGCTCTCGTGTAGACCTGCTCTCTGCCTTTCATGCTTTGTCTGATTCCTACCACTTTATTCTTCTTCTTTGGAGTCTCACATCTATAAAAATAACAACCTTTGTCATTTGCTACAATTACAAATTGTTATACAAAGAAAAGTTAAATAAATATATGATGCTTCTTTGACTCTATTCTGTCTTCCCATTCCTCAGTACCATCATGGGTTATAGCTTGCACCTTCATCTTGGTGGCCCTGCTGCTCCTGTGCTGCTCTGTTTGCATCTATAGGAAGTGCTGTGGTCGGAAGAAGAAAGGGAAGAAAGCAAAGGAGAAAGTGCGGGCCCATATCAACATCCGGGAGGTCCACGAGATTGGCCAGAGTTATGTTGACAAGGTGAGAGGGTGATGTGTGTTGCTACATGGGAGGGAATCTACCCTGTCCAGGTCAGCCTTGGGACACACAAGCAAGGAGGATGAGGTGACACAACTCAGATATTACAGGCCAGGCATATAGTATGACAGTAAGTTCCTGCTTTTGCAACATGGGGCTCTCCTAATAAAACTCTAAAATCTCTTCAGCTGTTTGAAGGCATCTTTGGACAGGAGCCTTCTCTGTGGGATTTCTAGGTACCATCTGATCAAGTCTGGTTGTCTTTCCTCCTATCTTGAATACCCATTTCTACCCTGGCCAAAAGGAATTCTTATCAGCAACACTTATAGGCCTCATTGGAAAGTCATTTTTAGGGCAACAATCATTTAAGGTTCATTGCTTTTACTCCAGGAACAGAAGCTCCAGAGTCATACACATCTTGGAAATTTTGAATAAAAGACCCCATCAGTTTTGTGATTTTTGAATTGCAGTGCAGCCATAAATCATTCCACCCACAATCCTCTTTTGAGTTCTGCACCCAAAATGTGTGTCAGCAGAATATTCCAGATGCTGACACAAAGGGGACTGGGTGCACTTCTCTACTATAAAAAAGAAAGAAAGAAGGAAAGAAATTCCACACTTTTTCTTAGAATGACATTATTTTCCCTGCCATGTTTATGCTCGGTGGAGTCAATATCTTTTGTTCCAGAATCCTTGGAAATATGGGGTTCATTCCATGATCAAGTATCTTCTTGTGAACCAGCAAAATAAGCCTATATTCCATCACATTTTCATTGGTTTTGTTATTAATATTTAATTTGCACAAAGAATATGCATTATAAAAGTGTCATAATTTGATGATCAAACATAAGTTACAGAGAAACACAATTAAGATATTTAAAAAACCTGTTCATTTAGATATTCTTTTCAATGCCATATAACTCAGACACAATAACTATAATCATAAATTAAATGTAATCATAAACCAAACAAACACCACCAACCTCACCCTCAGTAATATAAAAAAGCCCACTCTGTCACACAACCTCATATTAATTAAAACAATAGGAGTTTAGCAGAGATTTTGGCAGGAGCCCAGCAGACTTATTTTAGAACAATAATAATGAATGTTTGCCAGTTTCTTCAGAGTCTCTGCACAGTTCCACACAAAGGAAATGTTTTTTTTTCTAGTTTTAGATAAAATATAATTTTCCTATTGAATTTTGAAGGGTGCATTAAGAATCTTACAACCGAGCAAAATCAGTCGACAGGCAAACAATATAGTGTAGGAAATAAAAACCAGTTTATTACCTAATAGTCCAAACACATCAGAAATAACTCCAAACACTGATGTTAGAAAATTTGCAATGATCATAAATTTTACACTTATTATCTGATAAATAAGATTGCATAGTATAGAGCACCCCGTGACCCTGTGTTCGGTTGGAAAATGGATGGATGGATGGATAGTATAGAGCATACTGAGGACTTCTGACAAGATTTTCTTTCTAGATCCAGCTAGTTGGTACATATTCAGCACTTTCTTCTTCTTTCCATTGTCTCAAACTATGAATATTTATAACCCAGAACCATGCCACTCTGTGCTTTTAATATTTTTAATGCTGATTTTTTTATTACATGTTTTTTTTGCCTTTCTTATAAACAAGTTTCCATAAAGGTCAATCTTTTAAAAAATCTTTTTATATAGTGCGCTACTGTGGCTGTTCGTTTGTCTGTCCAGGATTTTAAATCACCTGTAGCTTGCAAACTGTTTGAACTATTGACCTGAAATTTGGTACACGTATACTACGTGACCTCCAAGGTTATTCCTCTATTTATTTCTATTTTATTTTATTGTAGAATCAACTCTCAGCAGCGGCCAGCAGTGCGGCGCATGTATACAGGCACTGTTCTCATCCTTACCACCTTCGCCGTCACTTCCCCTACCTCTCCATCCATCCATCCATTGTCTCCCGCTTATCCGAGGTCGGGTCGCGGGGGCAGCAGCTTGAGCAGAGATGCCCAGACTTCCCTCTCCCCGGCCACTTCTTCTAGCTCTTCTGGGAGAATCCCAAGGCGTTCCCAGGCCAGTCGAGAGACATAGTCCCTACAGCGTGTCCTGGGTCTTCCCCGGGGCCTCCTCCCGGTTAGACGTGCCCGGAACACCTCACCAGGGAGGCGTCCAGGAGGCATCCTGATCAGATGCCCGAGCCACCTCATCTGACTCCTCTCGATGCGGAGGAGCAGCGGCTCTACTCTGAGCCCCTCCCGGATGACTGAGGTTTTCACCCTATCTTTAAGGGAAAGCCCAGACACCCTGCGGAGGAAACTCATTTCAGCCGCTTGTATTCGCAATCTCTTTCTTTCGGTCACTACCCATAGCTCATGACCATAGGTGAGGGTAGGAACATAGATCGACTGGTAAATTGAGAGCTTCGCCTTGCGGCTCAGCTCCTTTTTCACCACGACAGACCGATGCAGCGCCCCGCATTACTGCGGATGCCGCACCGATCCGCCTGTCGATCTCACGCTCCATTCTTCCCTCACTCGTGAACAAGACCCCGAGATACTTGAACTCCTCCACTTGGGGCAGGATCTCGCTACCAACCCTGAGAGGGCACTCCACCCTTTTCCGGCTGAGGACCATGGTCTCGGATTTGGAGGTGCTGATTCTCATCCCAGCCGCTTCACACTCGGCTGCAAACCGATCCAGAGAGAGCTGAAGATCACGGCCTGATGAAGCAAACAGGACAACATCATCTGCAAAAAGCAGTGACCCAATCCTGAGCCCCACCAAACCGGACCCCCTCAACGCCCTGGCTGCGCCTAGAAATTCTGTCCATAAAAGTTATGAACAGAATCGGTGACAAAGGGCAGCCCTGGCGGAGTCCAACTCTCACTGGAAACGGGTTCGACTTACTGCCGGCAATGCGGACCAAGCTCTGGCACCGATCGTACAGGGACTGAACAGCCCTTATCAGGGGGGCCGGTACCCCATACTCTCGGAGTACCCCCCACAGGATTCCCCGAGGGACACGGTCGAATGCCTTTTCCAAGTCCACAAAACACATGTAGATTGGTTGGGCAAACTCCCATGCACCCTCCAGGACCCTGCTAAGGGTATAGAGCTGGTCCACTGTTCCGCGACCAGGACGAAAACCACACTGTTCCTCCTGAATCCGAGGCTCGACTATCCGACGGACCCTCCTCTCCAGGACCCCTGAATAGACTTTTCCAGGGAGGCTGAGGAGTGTGATCCCTCTGTAGTTGGAACACACCCTCCGATCCCCCTTCTTAAAGAGGGGGACCACCACCCTGGTCTGCCAATCCAGAGGCACTGTCCCTGATGTCCAGGTGATGTTGCAGAGCCGTGTCAGCCAAGACAGTCCTACAACATCCAGAGCCTTGAGGAACTCCAGGCGTATCTCATCCACCCCCGGGGCCCTGCCACCAAGGAGTTTTTTGACCACCTCGGTGACCTCAGTCCCAGAGATGGGGGAGCCCACCTCCGAGTCCCCAGGCTCTGCTTCCTCATTGGAAGGCATGTTAATGGGATTGAGGAGGTCTTCGAAGTATTCCCCCCCACCGACCCACAACGTCCCGAGTCGAGGTCAGCAGCGCACCATCCCCACCATATACAGTGTTGACACTGCACTGCTTCCCCTTCCTGAGACGCCGGATGGTGGACCAGAATCTCCTCGAAGCTGTCCGAAAGTCGTTCTCCATGGCCTCCCCAAACTCCTCCCACGCCCGAGTTTTTGCCTCAGCAACCACCAAAGCCGCATTCCGCTTGGCCTGCCGGCAGGGCCGGATTTTCCTATAGGCTAACTAGACTTCAGCCTAGGGCCTCAAGATCAAGAGGGGCCTACATTCAAATTGTTAGCAAAATTAAAATTACACTAATAAGGAGAAATTCTACGCATATGACTAATAAACAAACATAAAAATGTATTGGTTAAGATCAACGCGTATTACGTATTTTATTATCTCTCATGTAATTTACAAACTTAAAAATGGAAGGTGAAAGGGCCTCATAAGTGGAATAGCCTAGGGCCTCTTTCATATAAATCCGGCCCTGCCTGCCGGTACCTATCAGCTGCCTCCGGGGTCCCACAGGACAAAAGGGTCCTGTAGGACTCCTTCTTCAGCTTGACGGCATCCTTCACCGCCGGTGTCCACCAACGGGTTCGGGGATTGCCGCCACGACAGGCACCGACCACCTTACGGCCACAGCTCCGGTCAGCTGCCTCAACAATAGAGGCACGGAACATGGCCCATTCGGACTCAATGTCCCCCACCTCCCTCGGGATGTGGTCGAAGTTCTGCCGGAGGTGGGAGTTGAAGCTACTTCTGACAGGGGGCTCTGCCAGACGTTCCCAGCAGACCCTCACAACACGTTTGGGCCTACCACGCCTGACCGGCATCCTCCCCCACCATCGAAGCCAACTCACCACCAGGTGGTGATCAGTTGACAGCTCCGCCCCTCTCTTCACCCGAGTGTCCAAGACATGTGGCCGCAAGTCCGACGACACGACCACAAAGTCGGTCATCGAACTGAGGCCTAGGGTGTCCTGGTGCCAAGTGCACATATGAACACCCCTATGCTTGAACATGGTGTTCGTTATGGACAATCCGTGACGAGCACAGAAGTCCAATAACAAAACACCTTACCCCTACCTCTTCATATCATAAATCATTCTTGAGGCAGATTGAAGACTTAAGTGCCAGTTTAAGTGAAAAATTAAGGAAAACGTACTTGCAAAAGTAATTGCAACACAAACACTGACTTAATCAGTTTTAACACGAAAAGATGCCGACGAAAGAAGAGAACAGCGGGCTGCTAGGGTGAAGAAAAGAAGAGCTGCTCAGGAAGCAGCAAGCGCATCAACCTCTGAGCAAACGAATGCTAAACGTACAGAGAAAGAGGATGAAAACTATGAATGCTCAAGTCAAGTGTATTCACTGCACGTTATCGTGCAGTGCACCGTTACTGGTTTCTTAATAATATAAAAATACCTTGAAACAGGGATACACATTTGGAGAGAATATGCATTATAAATTACTTCTCCTGCCTAGAGTAAGGTGAAACATTAATTATATATTGATAGCTTGTTTAGTGCTTTCCTTCAAACTGTTCAAATTGTATTAAAAAGATCTGTAAACTTACTAGTAACTGTAGTGCCCAGATTGATGTCAGCAGTTAGCCTTCTAATATAAGTGTTAAAGCAGACTTTTTGCTGATTAATTTTAAAATCCATGTAATTCAATGCATTTATTAAAACTGACAGTGATACATTAGGGTTAGTGATGAACAGAATCATACTATCGGCATAGAGAGGGTTTTACACCATTCCTTCATTTAAAATTCCCTTTTTTTCTTTACCCAAAGGCAAATGGCTAGTGCTCCTACCATTTAAATAGGTATACAACTCCCAGATGGCATGTCCACATATAACCCAGAGAAGCTCCTTGATACCCTCTGGAAACCGTTGATAACTTACTTACCATCCTCTCCAAATTATTTGCTCCATTGAACGATAACAATGGGAACCAGTGCTTCTTACATGACACTGAGAGTGAGCCCTGCCACAGTCTACCTGTTATAATTTGTGATTTTCTTTCATTTTTATGTATGAAATCCACTACCTTTTCTGAGTTCGTGGACTAATTTTGAGAATTTTTTTTAATACCCTAGATTCCATTTTTACCGTTGTTTGTGGATTAGCAGCTTGGTTTCAATTCTATACATTTATTTGGGCTGTTTTCACTTCCTTTTTTGTTGTCACCATTTGTGCTCCTTTGTTGCTAGAGGCATGTCCTCAAAGGCTGTAACCTTTGTCAGCAGCACAATGAGTTTAAAAGATCATCAAAAAGATGAATTAGCAGATTCCAAAACCCCTTTTGTCAATTGATCTTTTGTTCAAATTAAATCCATTTCTTGAAAATGTTGTCTGCCCTCAACTCATGCTAGTATTTTTGACTTTGTTTCTGTTTTGCGATTTTGGCTTTGGTAACTGTGCATCTGAATTCCTTGTTTTCAACTTTTTTTGGCATTAGACTATGACTTTTCTTCTGGATATGTTTCAAAAAGCTCTCGCTAGTTCTCTAGTGGAGCACTATCCATTTCTTTTTTGCTAAATCTCTCAAGGTCTTTCCCTGCAGTCAATGTTCTAAACAGACACCTCTTTACATAGGCTACGGTGACATCTCTCAAGGTATATGGGACTAATTGATCTCACTTAGTAACTATAAAGTCAGTCAAGAGTAAACCCTTGGTGCCTTTTCCTTTCATTTCAAAGGAAGGGGGATCTTCTGTTTAGAGATTATTTTACCCCCTGTTTTGTGCAGTAGCTGCTTGAACTCTAATCTTACAGTCCCCTTTACAGAAGTCTTTGCCACCTGTGGCTTATTTTACCAGGAAAAAAAGTAACACCTAAGGATATTGAGTAGTTGGATTCTTCACTGAGAACAGCCCATACTTCCAGTTATCAGTAGATGTCTCTTTGCCTTTCAAAGGTATTATCTTAGTTCTTTTGGATATTTAGAGGGCCTTTGCATATAAGGATTTAGCAAAACAATCCCAGCCCAAGAGGTCACAGGTGTGCTCTCCTTTGTCGTTGAAGGGTGGGCTTCAGTTTGCCAATAATTCTTTAGTCTGCATTTTAGAAAATCCAACAACCACTCAGATTAAATAGTTCAACTTGCTTTAAGCTCTTCAATTGGCTAATAGAAATGCTATTAGCCATCTCTCAGTTGCTTATAAATGTTAATTGGTGTAATATTTTGGGGCTGGTGCTGCTTTTCCTGTTAATTTAACAATGATGTCATTTCATTAAAAATGTACCAGATTAAAAGTTAAGAGATCGCACCACAGCACATCATCCTGTATGGCAGCTGTTGAACACCACAAAACAGAGGACAGCAAACCCAGATAAAGATGAATACTCTAGGGCATATATATTTAACTTTCATTATCAGGCATATTTTCTATCGCCGAATGTTTTGTCTTGGTAGAGTAACAGATTACTCTATTTTCCCCTTTTTGTATTATTAATATGTATCCTTTGTCAGAATGCCTCAAATCTCACAGTCTTACCACTGTTTATAAGGTACTGTACCATATAACTTATAACTCCCCACCTTCCCTTCTACATTTATAACCTCAGGCAATAAGGTGTACTAAAAGACAAGCAGGAGTTATGTTACAATTTAAATAATGTATTATTGATAGTATTCATAAATAATAACAATATGCAAAGTACATTTGAATATTGGCAACCATACAACCTGATAAATGGTGATGTGTAGTTTCAGGCGGCACACAGACTTGTTAGTTACTCAGAATGTCTCTAGTTAAGGCATCATTTGTGGTCAGCTTTCTTCAGAACAGGCTGCATGCCTGTCTCAACATGGCTGCCGAGCTGTGCTCTTCATTGTGTTGTCCTTTTCAGTTCATGGTGTGAGATGCTCCTTTATCAGTTGGTAAGACAGAGAGACAGGGGTGAAGCAAGCAAATTTATAGATTTTCTGTCCAACCCCTACAGCCAATAGGGCATCATGGTACTTAAAGGCTTCTGATACAATCCAGTTCCAAACAGCCATACTTCAGACCAATGGGACAGAAAATACCTTCACACTTGCCCCCGTGAAGCTTGCCAGCTAGGCAGTCTGACCTTCCTGTGGTGAGGGTTGACTGAGAGACTCAAGCAGAGAAACATTTGCCAAACTTGTTTGAAGCACTTCCCCCCCAACCCTGTCGTAAAATTCACTATCCTGACTTAGTCCTAGGGGGGTAAACATGAATGCTTCTTATTAATGAAATACTAATATTACACTGCTTTGCCTAAGTTACAAATAAAGACAAAATATTTATCAACTTGTATGCAAAACTTCACATCACACCTCAAAGAACACTTGTGTTGTGCAATTCGTGAACTAATGATATTATTTTTTTTTCCATGAGCCAGCATTACCAGTCAAGATTGTTCAGCTTTAATTGTATTCTGTTACGATTTTCCACAAATTTCAGATACAGTTAAGCAGTCAAGCTCAGTTGGTTGCAACTGCTATGAAAACAACGCAAACCTATGAGGGGACCACAAAAGGAGTCAAAGAACACTGCAACTAAGAACAAATGCCAGAGCAAGGTAGCTGTGGCAGCAGGCATCTTAAATAGGGTTCTCATATAATTGAGAACTTGAAATGATTAGAAATGAGGTAAGGGACTGAACACAAAGAGAAGAAACAGGAAAAAATGTAAACCAGGATCAGAGATTGGGGATAAATGATAAAAATGACAAAAGAACAAAACTAACAGAGAAAGGGAAGTGCAGTCCTGACTGAAACCCATTCTAATAATGAATATTTACTAGCAGACTTATTGTACACATTCAGCTAAGAGCTTTACATGTACACATTTAATAAACTGAACCAAGTAAAAATATCACTAATTGTATTATACAAATGAAATTTATCAAATCTGTTTTTGTTTTTTTTGTTGTTTTGGTCGGCTTTCCACTAACTAACATACAGCATATTTTATTTGTTAAAAGCAATCACTGCACATTATTTGAACTTCTGAATCTTCACCTAAGTAAGATGAATATTAATTTGTTTTTAAGATGATGTTTGGTTTCTCTACAGTGTAAATTATGTTTCATTATACAGTTGGTTAAATGCTCGGTTCAGCTCAACGTTGATTGCACACTGAAAATGCCATTTTTTTTTTCAAATTGCTCATTTATTCAAGTCAACGCTCCCACTGTTAACACAAAAGAAAGTTATAATTAAACCCTTCACTTTGAATTATAATTAAAAAAAACACAGTCTGCTCCAGTTTTTCATGGCAATTGAAATGCTGAAAGCTGTGTATGCTTAATTTATGACATTTTTATATGTTTTTGAGTCCATTATTGTTGCATGTACAGTGTACATTCTAAAAAATAAAAGTGCCAGAATGATTCTTCAGAGCAATGCCATAGGGTAACCATTTTTGGTTCCCAAAAAACTCATCCACATGAAGGTTCCAGAAAGAACCTTTAATTTATTTAGATTTGTAACAGGCTCCAAACAATAAATAACTATGTAGTGATTTGCTAATTTTTTTTTTTCAGGAACACACCTGTCCTTAGGAAGGCTAGCACCACTCTCACACAGAGACACAAAATACAGCAAATCAAAGAATATGTCGTGGAGGGTCAGGGGACACCCTCTCTCCTAAGAAAGGCACACGGAGTCTCAGGAATGGCAGTAGAATCAAGCTTTATTGCATGATGCACACACAGACTCTGATCAAGTGAAATGAGTACCTGGTGATGGGCAAACCTCACTTTTAATATAGTTGTTATCTCCCAACACATTCGTCATCCTCATCTGACCCACAACATTCCATTCCCCTCATTCCAAAAATATTTTCCCAACTTACTGGGCGTAGCACACTTCCTATACATCATGCTCACTTGACAGGCCCTATTCCTGCCTAGCCACTGTCCAGAAACTGTCCAATAGTGCAACCCCCAAGGGTCAGGTGGGATATGAAGTTCCTTAGTCCATAACACCACTACAGCTATGACTAGATGGTAACAGATTTGTGAAATACCAGTGGGTCATGATTTTAAAAAGACTCTTGCTGCATACAGTAGCACTGGCTAAGTTCAGGTTTTCTTAATCCGTTAGTGCCCAACAGCCTACCATACATTAAAGATTTCAGCTTGTTTTTCTATATATTAGGAAGTTTTTCAAAGCACAGAGAACCAGCTTCGTACTGTATGGAAAGAACCCTTCCCAGAACAAAATGGTGCTTGTTTTATGAGGAACTACACAACCCAAAAAAGAACCATAAAGTGTTGTTAAATCGTTATTTTTAAGAGTGTACAATGAAAGTCTTACTTGCATGTGATAAACAATCACCTTACTTTGAAACTTCAGTCTTCCTTACTGAAGTCAACAACACTTTTAACAACAGGAAAGCAGCAGCGTAGCTAGAGTTCGTGCCGCTCGGGGCGGAGTGGTGCTTCAATTTGCCGCCCTCCAGCATATGTTCACCTATTTAAATAGAAAATTAAAATGACATATAGAGAAAAATTAAGCTAAATTTTGCATAGATTTATTCATATATAGAGAAACAGCAATCATTTTTCACATATAATTATTTGTAAGCATCAGCTAGACAAGAATATGGTATAGACGCACTGATAAGCCATGTTCTGATTATTAGTTTAATATAATTACGCTACAAAAACCAGAACCAGTGTAGTGTACAAATGATAGGTGGGGATGTTTCCTGCACAGCGCAAGAACACATTCGGATTGATAATGAAACAAAATTATAAATTGTAAATTAGTTGTTTATCATCCTAGAAATTAGTATCTGTGTAATGTTTATGTTTATTTTTGTTATTGCCTCATAAATTTCAACTGCTGTGTCTGATGCCGTCACAGAAAGACAGTCTGAAATTTATTTTTGAAGTATTTGTGGAAAAAATCAGAGACTTTTACTATTTTCATTCATGAGTGATATTTTTCCAAACTCTGCTGCTTACACACAAATTGTACTGGGCCTTTTGGCCAATTATGCCGCCCCCAAAAATGTGCCGTCCGAGGCGGACCACCCCCTCCACCTGCCCCTAGCTACGCCACTGCAGGAAAATTGACTTCTGATAAATAAGAAATTGTTTTAATTTATTTTTTGGCCTTGTTATTTTTTTCTGTTTCTTCACACCATTAAAATGTACTGGATTATAAAAAGGTGACATATTCATGGTTGAGATAACAAGTGAAATGTCACATTGCTACACTACTCTTAGTGGATGGTACTGGATATTTCATAGTGGTGCTCATGTGACTAATAAAGACAAAATAAAGTTTAAAAATTCTTGGGTTTAGACACTTTAGTTCCTCTTGCAATTCATGGAGGTGAACAGCATTTGCCAAGGTTACAACCTAAGTGTGGCTTGGTTTTTCATTTTAACACTCAGTGCCTCTGTGCAGTACAATAGAACCTCATCTGAAGTAAAATCTACATTCTTAACCACCATGTATACCTGTAGTGGAAAATACCATAAAGAAAACAGTAGGTGGAGTTCTTTTGTATCAAGTCAGGTTGGGGAGCATGCACTGGTACAGCATGTTGCCACGTCCACCACACTACGAAACAGCTCGGAATCCCAGCTGGCAACCCTAAGCCAGGCAGACACACAGTCCAGTCCCACCATCCGAAAAATACAATCTATCTGCCTTAACCAGGTGTAATGTGGGTGTCCTCTTAGCCTGGTCCAGCCACTTGGGTCCTCAGCAATGAGGATCCTACGAACCAGATCACCCTCAGGGAATCTCACCACATGGCCGTAGTGTTGCAACTGATGCTCCCTCATAATACAGGTAATGTGCCTCATTCAGAACACCGTAAGCAACCGCCCCTTCAATACAAAGTCAAGTCCTTTTGCAGAGATATCCGGAGCACCACACACCCCTTTCCAGCGACCTCATGACCCCCCCATGCTCTCCCAATCCGTCTACTGACTTCATAGGAAGAGTCACCAGAGACATAAATGTTACTGCTGAGGTAAGTAAACCTCTCGACAGGGTCAACATTCTCTCCACAGACAGACACACTGCTGATGGCTGCACCCAAGATGTCATTAAAGGCCTGGGACCTGTTGTCTTGAGTATGGCATTAAACGGTGTCTGGCCCTGCAAGTGGTCCTCAAAATTGCAGAGAAAACTTTGTGGTTGGTGACAGGATTGGCATTCCAGTCACCATAAGAATTTCAAAAAGGACAAGGACTCCTTTCTGCTCTCTGTGGGACTAGCTCTGCTGTAGCCGCCCAAAGGAAGGCTGCTCGCGTTATGAAGGGGATGGGGGAAAACCCTCAAGAGCCTCATCGCAGGAAGAGTATAAACCGAAAGACAGCCAGTGGGGTCAGGACTCTTGGGGACTGGAACTGGTGTGGGGCTGAGGCGTCACCCACTGCACAACAGCACTTGGGTCCCGATATGAGGTGGCCCATCCAGGTTCTTTTGTATGAATTAAATAAATTTGACTAAAACACGTGAATTTAATGAAACATTAAAGACCCCCAGTATTACAAGTTACTAACAATTTATTTCATAAGAAAGTAACTGAATCCAATTCCATTGGCCTGAACTCCTTTTATGTATCCTAAGAGCCATTCCCTATAGATACAGTACCACCTAGTAAAATCTTTGAAAAACTCTTTGATACATCTCTAAAACAGTAAGTACAGTGTTGACTCAAACTTTAACAAAATGATTAGGTTGACAAGCAAAAGGAGACTTATAAGTCAATTAAACTTCTTTGGTTACTTAGCTATTAGCCAAGTTGACCCAATATCTCAGTCAGATACCCTTCAAAAGTTGTTAAACTTTCTGCTTCAGCTACATGACTTGTTAGATTGTTTCCAGTTCCCACAATCATTTGTGTGAAGAAGGTAAACTAACATCCTCTCCTAGGGTCCTGAAATGCACAGTTACTGTGTTCTTAAATGTGGCAGCTACTTCTAAAGGAACTTTACCCTGTTGTACCAAACCAAACAGATCTGTTATCTCATCTTTTTAATACTTGGAAATGTCTTCTGTGCTATTTTCTGCCATGTTTCGCTTTCTTCTTCGTTGGGATTTAATTATTTGCATTAGTGTCTGATGCTAGAATGACATTCCTGATATCAGTTTTTTGATTCGTAGTTATTTCCAATTTATTTGTGTCCACATGGAGTTATTTTCAATTTATTTGAGCCTTCCTGTAATGCCATTTTGTTTCATTACAGGAACCGCTATTTTCTACAGTTGTGTTGACTGGTTTCCATCTGGTTACTAGTGACTTCATTAAATGGTCACAGATTATATTGACTATAAAGTGCACTTCCTGAAGTCAATTACTTTGCAAAATTTCTCAAAGGAAAGGATTTTCAAATTTTATTTGGGTTTTCTGGATCTCTCATCTCTTTTTTCCTATTTGAATTCTGACTGCAAATTTGGGTTCTGTTTTGGGTTTTGATGGTTTGAGCCCCTGTTCTACCGATTAATATTTAGCTTTGTTTTGACATCCGTTTGTCTTTCTGGCCAATGTGAAAATTCACCTCATTCATTTTTTGTCATTAATAAGAAGGGCACTCTACCCTGTTTTTTAGAGTTCACCTAATAATGCCACCCACTCTAAACAGAAGAGTGATGATGACTGTAATGCTATAATCTTACGTATTCCTCTGAGTTGCCATTTTCATTAAAGCAAATGGCTACACACAGGCAGATAGAAACCTGTCTTTTCATTCAAAGTCTTCAATAAATGTATTGTGCATATCCACAGGTGCAACCTGACGTAGAGGACCTCGACGCAGGTCTGGATGAGAAGAGGCCAGAACAAGAGAAGCTTGGAACACTTCAGTATTCCTTGGACTATGACTTCCAGGCAGGACAGGTGGGCAAATATACAGGGCTATCTGCTAAATGCAAGGTGGTCCCAGTCTTTGTAAATGTGTTCCCTCAAAGTGCTGAAATAATGGGTGTGCTCTAGATGAAAACATCAAGAATTTTCTCAAGAATAAACCATTTCCCAATAGGCCACTGCACCCTGACCAGGCCACAACAGACTAATGAGCTCAGAATTTAGTCTGGATATACGTGTTGCTGGTGATGTGTAGAACACCACAATGGGACCTTCAAGCCTACTATCAGGGTGAAATGCACATTTTACTTTTTATTTGAGTTGTTAGCACCCCTTTGTATGAACAAATTTTAGGATAGCTCTATGCTTTATGGTAAAAAGTGTTTGAAATCTAAAAATTTCCTGGCCAAGTCACTTTGCAGGTGTTCTCCCTTTGAGGTTTCTCCTGGGACTCCAGTTTCCAAAGATGGGTCTATCAATTGACTGGTAATTTATTGACTGATTTTGCACTCCAGCACACTGACACCCCATCCAGTACTGAATGAATGAGTGAAGTTCAAAAAATAAGCTGATCATAAAAATGAATGTTGAATGTTAATTGTATATACTGTATTATAGCATATTTTCCCCATTTGACATACAAATACAGGAAATAATTATTTCATTTCCAACATAACCGTAAATATATAAATATCATAAGCACTGTGGAAATGAGACACAGATAAGTATAGAAATTGGTCACTAGCATTACCACTAAATATGACTGTGACTCTCAGTGGAAAAAGATGAGTGTTTGGCACTGTAGAGGATAGAGTGGGCATAGAACAGCTTGACAATTTCCAGTTTTATAGAAAACAGGTGGACAGAGATGTTGCTGATAGGATTATGCCTTGAAATATTTGTCATGAGAGACAACAGAGAAGAGTTTAAACAATGGCAAAGGTCACATAAGTTGTCAGGATGACAATAAACACCTCCATCTCTCCGGCAGCTCATTGTGGGCATCCTTCAAGCCAAGGATCTCCAGGCGATGGACATCGGCGGTACGTCAGATCCCTATGTGAAAGTATACCTGCTGCCTGACAAGAAGAAGAAGTATGAGACAAAGGTCCATCGAAAGACACTGTGTCCAGTTTTCAATGAGTCTTTCTACTTTAAGGTGGGGATTTAACATTATACAGTATATTCAGTTACACTTTGTACCTTATAAAGGTTTATCCTTTGTGGACGCTAGGAGTTACTGTTGCCCCTTAAACCCAACAGACAGACATGCAGGACACAAGGTAAAAACACCAAGAACATTTTTATTTCTTGCACAGTACTCTGTTAGCACCACAGCCACAGTAAACTGGCAAATAATCAAGCACAAACACAAATCTTTTCTATCTTTTCCTCCTCCATACCTCCCAGCAAGCTTCATCCACTTTCACCTGACTCTGGCTCGCTTGTGGGTTCACAGCAGTCCTTTATATAGTGTCCATAAGTGTTTCTGCTCTTTGGTCCACATGATCTGCTAGCACTTCCGGGTCAGATGGAGAACTTAAGTTTTTTAATCATCTCGGAAGTACTTCTGAGCTTCTGTTCCCATGACCTGCTAGTACTTCCAGGCTAGGTGAGAACCTTGTCTCCCAACGTCCTTCCACAGCACCCCCTGGCAACAACCATGACACACAACAGGGCTAAGATACCAAACTCCACATCCCAGGATGCCCTGTGGGAATCCGGGGCACCTCTACACCCCAAGGGAACTGCCATCTAGTATCTTGGGGGAGGCAATGTCCTAAAAAAGCTGCCTTCCCCCATTCTTCCATATCAAGGGGTTGAGCTACTGGCCGTCTCTTACACCTTGGACACTACATGGGACTCCAGCTCCTTGCATTAAGGTCTGCTTGTAATCCTCTAGGGTCCGGCTTTCTTCTCTTCTATTTGTTCTATGGTTACTGTTAAGATTTTCATCGCTCTCCTGTCCTCCACATGTTCTCTGCTCTCATTCCTCTACAGATCCCCTATGCAGAGCTTGGTGGAAAGACCCTAGTGATGGCCGTATATGACTTTGACCGATTCTCCAAACATGATGCTATAGGAGAGGTGCGCATCCCCATGAACCAAGTGGACCTGGCGCACCTGATTGAGGAATGGAGAGACCTGCAAAGCGCTGAAAAAGAGGAGGTGAGGCAAGGGTGTTGTCTCTCTGTATGGGACATCAGCAAAGAATGAAAACACTGGGATCACATTTTCAGTTAAAAAATAAATAAATAGAATAATATTATTTAGTGCAAGCATTTGCAGTCCACTTGGACTTGAAAGTTTATAATCAGTTGAACATAGCAGCCACAAGTAAGAACAAACTGAGAGTAAAACCTCCACAAGGTCAAGGTGACTGCCAGGGGAGTTATCAGCCCTGTCAGTGTCCCATCAAATGAAGCATGAGCAGTCTGTACCCCTCTTTTAGTCTGCCTAACTTCCTTTGTCCTTTAGTCTGTCAGTGGGAACTCCTCACTCTCTGTCTGTCTCTGCAGCAAGAGAAGCTTGGAGATATCTGCTTCTCCCTCCGCTACGTGCCGACCGCAGGAAAACTGACGGTGATTGTCCTGGAGGCCAAAAACCTCAAGAAGATGGATGTAGGGGGGCTGTCTGGTATCTATCTGTCTGCATAGAATCGGTATCTGTCTGTCTATTTGTCTGTCTGTCTGTCTAATTTTTTTATAGTT
Source organism: Erpetoichthys calabaricus (assembly GCF_900747795.2). NCBI lineage: Eukaryota > Metazoa > Chordata > Cladistia > Polypteriformes > Polypteridae > Erpetoichthys > Erpetoichthys calabaricus. Next base: position 86,053,075 of record NC_041404.2, read on the forward strand.
GACAATCTGTCTATGTACTCTGTATGTTTGTGTTTATTTCTGTTTATCTATGGTTGGTTATAGTCAAGAACAAGATAATGTCTTTGTGTGTCTGTCTTTGGTATTTTGTGTATTTCTCTATCTGTGTAATGCAGCACCTTTCATAAACCTGTCTGTCTTTCTGAGATAACTTCTTGACCTACCTGGCTTCTTAGACTCAGCAGCAGGAAATGTCCACACTAGTCTGTTTTTTGATACAATGGTTGCTCATTCGAATTGTGAAGTAAGAATTCATATAACCATGCCTATAGTTCTGCATGGTTTCAACATCTAAATATTAAACTAGTTTAGTGTATTTTTATTCAAGTAAATTATGTTTTGATAAAGTTACTCCATCACAAATTAGTTGTTATTTATACATTATATTATTGTTTTCTGCTATATAATCTGATTATGTACGCCTTGCAAAATTCACTCATTATTCTGCATCATTCTCTTCATTCACTTCTAATGGTTTGAGTTAGTGAAAACATTCTTAAGTTTTCATTTAAAAATGAAAGAAATGGTTATGATTCAAAAGCTTTATTCCAGATTTCCACAAGTGACCCAGGTGAACAGTACTCAGTGCTTCTTCAGATACAGGCCCTCCTGTCACATAGGTGGGGTCTTTTAATCCATGTCCTTGGGACCCTCAGCTCTGCACACATTTAAGTGTTTCCTGGCCAAACACACCTGACCAGAGTCAGCAGACGATTATCAACGTTGGATCAGATGTGTTTGGACAGACAGTACCCAGTCCACCTCCACCATCTTTGTCCAAATACATTCCAGCTGTTTATTAACTCCATCACATTGTGATCAAATCACTTTTTCTTGCCTGGCCTGTTTTTCATTTTGACTTGATGCAATATAATCAGTGTTTAAGTTCAGACACTAAACTACTGAAGTTAATTCATGTGATCCACCTTAGTAGATTCTCAATGTATCTGCTGTATGTTTCTGCATAGACTCGGTATGTCTGCCTGACTGCCTATATCTGTGAGATAGTTTCATAATCTGTCTTTCGTTGTTTTTATTTAGCCATATCCAGTGAAAGTCAACAACAGGACATGGCTGACCCCACATGAACATTGAGACAGTGTAGTTGCCACACATGCTATTTGCCCTGCACACTCAGTCTCCTGAACTGTTCTCACTAACTTTCTCTTCAGATCCGTATGTGAAGATCCATCTGATGCAAAATGGCAAGCGACTCAAGAAGAAGAAAACAACCATAAAGAAAAACACGCTTAACCCCTACTATAATGAGTCCTTCAGTTTTGAGGTCCCATTTGAACAAATCCAGGTAACGTACTCTGACTTTGCCTTCTTGCCCACCTCTAGTTCCTCTTTGTGTTTTGCTGACACTGTGATAAGCATGACCTTTGATAGGGAAAAAATCTTGATCCCGGGTTCTACTTACAGTACATAAAAAGGTTCTGCAGACTCCAGGAACATATAAGAAATTTATTTAACAAAGACGCCCATGGAGCACAACAAACAATATATTACATTTGCAATGCAACAATGGTGGTGCTGGTGTTAGACAAAGGCTTCAAAGGCTGGAGTATGAGTATAAAAGAGAATATTTAGCATATGAATGTGTGACCGCTAGAGGGCGTCACCAAGCCCCAAACCCCAGACACAAGTCCCCAGCTTCAAAATAAGTTTTTTAATTGAACAGTGTACCTTTAACAGGCTGCTTTTCGCAAAGCACAATCCTTTATTCTCTTTTTCTCTTCCACTCCTTCCAGGCAAGTGTCATCCATCTCCTCTCCTCAGGTGAGGTGGAGAACTTTCTTTTAAGTCCCAGTGCTAAAAAACAATAAAAGAGTTTTATATCAGTGTGCAATAGTAGCAATTTTAAAAAACAAAATTTCTTTCATAGCATATAGTGTACAGTATATCGCCTTTGAAGGTTTGCACTTTCACAGATCCCTTTGCATAAGCATCATAATTTGTTGCAATGTATACCTTTACATTGGGAGCACAAGCAGATTTAAATAAGGAACTGGAAATTAAAACCTTTTTATTTTTTCTTATCCAAACATCTGTTCATTGTTTAGCCTGTTTATTTATTGCAGTTCAGGGTCACAGAGGCTGCTGCCTATCTCAGCAGTATCAGAGTCAAGAAAGAATCCAACTCTGGAATAACGGACACACTCACTCACTCCTTCACGCTCACAGGGCCAGTTTAAACCTGCCAGCTAACCCAACAGATGTGTTTTGAGTGTGGAAGGAAAATCTGTGCAGACATGAAGAGAAGTTCCACAGAGATAACTAAACCATGGGCTACCTCATACCACCCTTGCTACTCATGATACCTTCTCATGATTTCCACCAGATTTCCTCCTACTTCTGTGGTTTTTTGATTTTGTTCTCTTTCTTTGTATGATTCTTTCAAAAAATACTCTTCAATTGTGGCCGTATATTTGTATTTTTTTCATTTTTTCAGCATTCACTTTTTTTCCTATTTGTTTAGAGGTGAAGTGTAAATGGGGCGGACAAAATAACTGTAAAAATTAAGCTGTATTAGCATTAAAGATCTCATAAGAAGTAGACCCCCCCCCCCCTCCCCCCCCCCCTTTGCCTTTAGAACCACTTCTATCCTTCTTGGAGTGCTGTCATGCAAGTCTTGAACTGTGTGAAGAGGGATATTAGAGCATGCTCCAAGAAGAAAAGCCCCAGCTCTATGAGAAATGAAGGAGGTGGAAATTGTCTTTACATTAAAACGTTACATTAAAAAACAGTGATGTCCAGATCTGGAAATCATGGAGGTCATGGGAGGTCAGGGAGGACAGTACTTGGGTTCATCCAGGTGGTCCCAAAATCATTCCTGAACTAGTTTAGCATGGTTTTGGTGCCAAGATAACTCTGGAACAAGGGAACAACATTGCACCAGTGTTTGGCATCATATTTCTTGACTGTTATAAAACCACACAGAGCAATCTGATGGCTGCTACACAACAGCTGCTCATATCATTATGGATCCCCCACTATGTTTAACAGTTGTCATTAGATACTGTAGGTGAGGGCATCCTTGTCTCTGTGACCCTCCTCTGGATAAGCAGAATCAGAAAATGGGAGGATGGAGACCCAAATTTCCTTTGGCTTTCTCCAAATAGAAACCTGCCCAGATGTAGGAAGCTGGGTGAAAGACAACTTGTGTTGCTTTTTTGGTTACTCGGTGAAAGACAACTTGTGTTGCTTTTTTGGTTACTCGGTGAAAGACAATTTGTGTTGCTTTTTTGGTTACTCAGTGATCCAGGTTTGTGCTCCTTACACCAGGTTGTGCATCTATGTGCACTGGCCATAGCTACAAGTCATTTCTGAATGCTATAAATCCCATATCTGTAAACTCACAATGTACAGTTTCTGTTGACACAGAGGTTGTTCAGGGTCAGAGAAGTGCTAATTCAATTCTGTGGTGCTTTTTGAGGTTGTACTTTAGAAGCACTTAGGAGATTCCTTGTAAAGTGTCACTCTATCCCTTCTGGAGAGTTTCAATGTGTGGCCAATGCTGCAAAGTGTCATTATTTATGAAACTGCCCCCCTTGACACATGAAATAAGCTTGCAGTTTTTGTGACTGATGGACACTGACTGTATGGTCTCTCTGGAATTCTGCTAGTTGCTTAACTCACACACTGAAGTTTGATTGTTGGACGTCTTTTATAGCTGACACACATGGCCAATTGGCACTCAGCCTCATTTGATTAACTTTTGCAGGGGTACTTACCATAGAGATGTTGATACTTTGTTACTTTTGTATCTGGTCTTTCCATGAATTTGTCCATCAGCTGTAATTTCATCATGAGCAGATTGCGGTTCCTCTATCTGTGCCTAGAGGGCATTGTTTTCAAGGCTTTAGCATCAGTGTTAAGGAGAAGACTATGAAATGTACCTTGTGTTTTTGTCATAATGCTGTTATTTCTTCTGGTATGTTTCAGTAAGTGATGAGTGGATATCTGAGAGAAGTAGGTTTTCAAATGTGTGACAAACCAAAAGAACTATTTTTCAATCCTGTAGACATTCAGTTGTGGATGGTGCATTAATACATTGTATGCAAACGCAACTGCACCAGTTAAAGGCCACTTTTGTCATTGTCAGTTAATTCATAGCCCTCTTTTTTATCAGATGACAGGGCATCTCTACTTGCCACCATGTATGTCAGCCTGCACAATTTGACTGTAGGAATTGTCACTGTAAATCCACATTAGGTTTTAACTGCCAGAATAGACACTTTGAGGCCAGTTGTTCTGGAAGTACAGTGGCACAGTAATTAGCACTGAAGCCTCACACCTCCAGGAGACTGGGTATAAACTCTATTCTGGTCAATGTCTTGGTGGAGTTTGCATGTTCTCTGCTTTTCTGTGGGTTTTTTCTCTGGGTTGTCCTCTTCATACCACTCTCCATATCCCATGTGAGGGCTGTAAATTGCCCCATTAGCTGTACGCTCCTTACAGTGGAGCAGTCGAGTGATTTCCTATCCAGGTTTGTTTTATGACTTGTGCTGATGCTGTCTCGTGTAGATTAAGCAGGTGGGATGGACCATGGATGTCATGTCATACATGTCATAACTGCACAAAGCAGCTGGTTAAGTGGTTGCAGTTACAGAATGTTAATTCTATCAATATGGATTAATATGGTCTATTAGCAACTAACAATCCTATATAGAATATAAGATTCTATCCTAACCTATATTAGAGTAATTCCATTATCCTTTTAATATTTTGTATTTTTTGATCATCTTACATTGGCAGTAGTGGAAAATTGGGTTATTGATGTTTTTGTATGTACATATGGCTCAATGTCATTGGTAAATGCTTAAAATGTTCTTGATCATTGGAATTGTAACCTGCTGGTCTCATTGAGCAGAGCTGCACTTCAACCACTGTCCTCAGAATCCTTGCAATGGTTGTTTTTTCCCTTTCATTTTAGCTTGTCAATCTTGTCTATCCACTGTAACTCTGTCTTCTCTCTCTCTCTCCCACATGGCAGAAGGTTCAGGTCGTCCTCACAGTCCTGGATTATGACAAGCTGGGCAAGAACGACGCCATTGGTAAAGTGTTTGTGGGCTGCAACTCTTCAGGCACTGAGCTTCGTCACTGGTCAGACATGCTTGCTAATCCGAGACGCCCCATCGCCCAGTGGCACACCCTTCAACCAGAGCAAGATGTAGACAGCATGCTAGGCATCAGGCCAAACTAAATTCACTGCCAGTTCGCACTCGGTGCACAACAGCATGATTATTTGTGGGTGGCAATGAAGTTCAGTTCACTTCCCTTTGATTGATGCTATAATTATTATCATTGTTTAACTTATTCACTATTAGAAATAGTCCCAAAGTTGCTGTGCGCAGCAGTATGTGGGATAACATGACACTAGGAGTTCTTGTCCAAGTGCCATGCAGCTTTATCCCATCTTTTTGTCTGATTCAACATTTATGTCCGCTATGCAATTGTGAGTTGCCATTCTAATACACAAAACCCGAGTTCTCAGATTGCCAGCTTGACATTTTGTTAAAGGGAAGTGAACACAGTTTGTGTGTTCTTTGGCTCGTGTTAGGGTCACCTCACATCATAGACACACACACACACACACACACACACACACACACACACACACACACACACACACACACACACACACACACGACACAGAGCTTGCAAGCACACCATGTGCCCATGCAAAGGAACTCAACTGAATATGTCCTGCCATCAGATAAGTGTTTTTTCTATGGGTTTTGCTTTCACTGGGATACACGACCCTGAGTGAACCTGTCACCCCCTGATTTGTGCTGTTTGAGCCCAATTTCCCTCATTGCTCTCCTATTTCCATCGGTTTATTTGTATAAATATCTTTTCTTATGCCTCCCTTTTGTATTTTCAGTAACTTTTCATACAAATGTTCACTTACCTGTCTGAGCTCTTATGCCTCTGTACCATGCTTTGGTTTCTTTTTGAAGTTCCCACTTTTTGCCCCATATTCTTGGAGATTCTTTTACTTACTGTTTGAATTTTGTGATCTTTGACATTCAATACTCCCTTTCAGCCTTGTTCATTTCAAACTCATGCATTTTCTCTTCTTTTTATCATCTTTTTAGCACTATCTTGTCTGATGTTATAGTGTACTTGCATTATAATTACACAGTGATTACCTGCTTAATTACAGTATAAGGAGGCATTATTACCATTTGACATGACTAAACTTTTCTCAAAGGTTAGTACACATTTCTCATTCTTGTTTGATGGACTGTTACCTGCATAACAAGGCAAGAATACAGAAATACTTCCAAGTACAAAAGCAGTTACCCGCTTAGTAGGGGCTTCCCCTGAATTATGAACCACCACATTATGAAAATGTTCATATTTAAAGAACGTCATTTAGTACCACTTTCCATCTTATGAAACAAAATGAAACTCAATTTTCTCAGTTACGCAGACTGAGCCTGGGACAATTTTCAAACGTGAACCCCTAGCACTAACATCTGATCATTTTCACAGTCATTCCAAGTAGATCTCACTGCAGCCTGCAGAAAGGTCGCGGCTGGGAGTTGGTGATGCCTAATCATAGTCTTCCGTTGCATTCATGTACTACCAGACTTTTCGTAACTCCCTGCTGCAAAATTTCACTTTTGTACTTCAGTCGAACTATTCAGAAAAATGCAAAATCACTGTTGATTTGTCACTTGGTCTGCCAGAAAAAGAAATTAAAGATAAATGACATTTTTCTGTGTAAATAAAGAGCAAAATAAACATAATGAATATGTATTACTTCAGTCCAAATACATTTTGACCAAAAAAGGTATTTTGGGACAACCAGGTTATACTGTATGTTTTAGGGTGAAAGGTCAGTATTATGTTAAAAAAAGCTTGCTTTGTTTTGTCTGAATTGTCCGAGTTGTAATTCTGAGCTTGTTGAGTGTTCACATGGTATTTCTGAGTCGACAACTCAGATTTACCGCCTGTCCAAGAGCACATGAAGGCAGTATTAATCACCCTAACAGCTGATGCTGTGTTCACGTGCTGTGCTCCTGTCCTGTTTTCTCATGTGTTGCTCACGTGTTATCTTGTATTATCGTGAGAGTCATGACACTTAAAAAGATTGTGAAAGAATTGAAAAAAAAAGGAAAGGCCACTCCTTTGAATGTGAAGTCATAGAGTAGGTTAAAAGCTAAATAAAAATTTGACCTTACAAAAGAGGTTTTCAGGAATGGATTTGCTTCACAAAGCAGGGGAAGCCTGCAATTATAACATATATATCTCTTTACTTCCCCTTTTTATTTTAAAGATTTCATTAAAGTGAGTACTTTACCTGACAACAAAGTGTACAGAGCAAGATTTTATTTAAAGCAGTTCACACACACCATTCATTGGTAACTTCTACCTACCACCCCTCTTTCCCTTATACTGTATGTCTCACCTTTGTTGTTTGTACTTATTTCTTTCTACACATTCGTCAAATTTTTACTGGATTTTCATATCTGCAGATTCTGTCTGATTCTTTCAATTTCCCTTTTACTCCTCCTTCTTTTATTTTTTATTACTTATTTGTCATCTATAAATGTGTGACTTCACACATTTTCAAAGACACTCTTTCTAGCTGTCATCACTCATTCCTGTCCCTGCCTTTTCTATTTTCATCTAAGCCATTTACACTTCTTGCCTAGCTCTAGTTAACACATCTTCTCCCTTTGCTCCTCCCTTAAGTTTATTGGTTTTACTCTGTTGTTGGCCACCTTGCTGTAACCCCATATATTTCATTCTTCATGATTCATGTCTCTCTTCTTCTCCTTGCTTAATGTCCCAACTCAGAATTTCTCCTTTGCTCACCCTGCTTTGTGGCTTTCTCACCTTTCTCTGTCAGTGCCCTCAGCCTAACGTTTCTGTAGAGCATAGTAATAGGCAACACCGACTCAGAAGAAAAGGCCCACACCCCAAGCATGGATGGCATTCTCAGGTGACCAATCTTGTCTTACTTTTCCTCACTTCAGTTAGAAGCCAAGGTTCAGATACACTTCTGTGAGCAGACACTTCAGTCCTGGATACTTACTCTGTTGCCCAGCTCTGTGCTTCATCTTTGACGATATGGCAGGTTCATCTACCAAGGTCTCTCTGCCTCCTTTTTACTATTCCACCTCTAACCCATTTCCCTACATATGACAGTATTGGGGTGGGAGTTTGGGATATGTTGATGCCATTTCATCTCATGAAAGTATTCAATTAAGCTTTATTGTAAATAGCAACTTTCATATCAAAAAACAACCACAGTGTACTCCATGTGATTTATCACTCCTACAAGCATCTGCTTTTCAGCTGCCACGGACAGGCTTTTGCAGCTTGCCCATGAGGATGACCCCATCAGCCTTACAATTCAATGCTGCATCAGCAGACCCATCTGGGCATTCAAGGACCAGTAGATTAATAAAAGCACATTTGGGACTGGCCACCAAACTACTTGGATTCTCCCCAGGAAGCTGACATGCAGCCATGTAACCACCTGGTGTGTTGAACTTTTCAGCTGACTAGTAAATAGTTGCTAGCAGTCTATGAGCCCAATGGACTTGCATCACCGGTTTTGTGGGCTTGCCGGCCATCAGCAGCAGCTGCACTTGGGGCTAGGGTACAAGCATGACAACATCTCATGGCTTAAGCTTTCAGACTGTACCTCTTCTCACTTGTAATATGCTTTATGTATTCTTTATTAATGTAAACCAATGCAGACACATACAAAGACGCAACATTTTAAGCCTACTGTAATGTATTATAATATTTTTAGCTGTGAATTTCAATAAAAATGACTTGATATTGATTGGTGTCAATACTGCTTCTAACACTGGATGGAGTAAACATTGGGGATTGGGTGGGAGGAAAAAACCAAAGAGATTATTTGCTATTCATTGACAGAGAGAGAGAGAGAGAGAGAGAGAGAGAGAGAGAGAGAGAGAGAGAGACAGAGAGAGAGAGAGAGAGAGAGAGAGAGAGAGAGAGAGAGAGAGAGAGAGAGAGATAATTTGTCCCCAGGGAGAAATTAGGCTTTTAACAGAATCTCATTAAATAAATACATACAAACACACTATTGACTGAACACACACCAGCATGACTAAAAAGAAAGAAAATTTCCTATTTGATATAAAGAAGCCCCAGTAGCATTTCTTGACTCACTTCTGCTGAATAACTTGTTGGCTAAAAACGCCAGTGTTAGTGTGTCACAGAGAGGATGTGCAGTTTTGTTCATAATGGCACTTTTGTTTTAATTTTCTCCTTTGCTACTGCCTCCAGGGGGTCCAGAGTGAATCACATAACTGAAACTGGTGGGCCTCTTTTGAAGTGATGTTACTATGCCAGCACACCAAAGCATAAAAAAAATCGCACTGGTCATCGCGGAATTGAAGAATATGTGAAGGATGACACTACCCACATTAAAGGAACACCATCGCCTAAGAAAGGAAGAGTCTGTTCTGTCCTTTGTTATATAGTTCCTCCATGTTACTTGACCAGTCTAACCTGTCATTGATGTGGACCCCAAATACTTGCAGAGAGGGGCCAACTCTACAGCCACTCCTTGAATACTGACTGGACACAGAGGTTCTTTGGGGCAGCAAAAACTAATTCCTTGGTTTTGCTGATGTTAAGTTACAGACAGTTCTTTCTGCACCAAGAAACAAAGTACACCCCAACAGTCCAGAATCATCTGAGAATTTCTGCAATGTGACCTGGCCTGATGTTATATTTATAGTCTGAGGTTTACAGAGACAGGACTGCCCCTTGTGGTACAACAGTGTTGCTCACATCCACATCAGATACACAGTCCTCAAGTCTTCAAATCTGTGGTCTGCCTGACAGAGAGTCCATTATCCAGAACAAAATAGGCTCATCCCTCTTGCACAACTCTGAGCTTAACTCTTAACAGGGATGTCTGGATGGAATTGAAGGCACTGGAGAAATCAAAAAACAGAATCCTCACAGTGTTAACTGCTTTGTCCAGATGGGAATAAGCCTTATAAAGTAGGTAGATAATTGCATCTTCCACTCCTATCTTTACAGTAAGTAAACCGCAGTGGGTCCAGGTGGTCTACCACAAGAGGACTCACATAGTCCCAAGACCAGCCTATCAAAGGTCTTCATGATGTGACACATGATAAGATAACAAGGATAAAAATACATAAACAAATAAATAAATTGAATCCACATCAACAACAGATGTAACAAAATACACATAAGAGCTTGCAAACTTCCTACCATACACAATTAAATGATTGCGCGTAGCAACCTCTACATGGTGTAGTAAGGTAAAGAATAAATTGAAAACAATAGGCAAATACAGGAAGTGCAACTATTAACGTCAGGAGTTTTTTGTGATCAAATTACAATTAAGTTCAAAAAGAAAACACAATTTTGAAAATCAATTTAAGCAAAATATTAACAACAAAAGGTAAGTTCGTGAGAACCTCCCACTCACAACCCACAACAAACCCTAAAAAGAGGGCTATAAAGGATCAAACATTATTGATGCCCATGTAGACTGGTGAGAGGAACATGACAGACACAGTGAGCCCAAAATTAGTGAAGAGACATAGACAAAGAGACAAAGATCTATCTATCTATCTATCTTCTTATACTGACAGGCTACACTACAGCTGGTTCTGTTGTGTTCTAAAAAACTAAGCGCACCAATTTGGTGCAGTTTTTAAAATGACCCTTAAAATGTGCAGATGCTACAGTGGTGTGAAAAACTATTTGCCCCCTTCCTGATTTTCTTATTCTTTTGCATGTTTGTCACGCAAAATGTTTCTGATCATCAAAACACATTTAACCATTAGTCAAATATAACACAAGTAAACACAAAATGCAGTTTTTAAATGATGGTTTTTATTATTTAGGGGAGAAAAAAAATCCAAACCTACATGGCCCTGTGTGAAAAAGTAATTGCCCCCTTGTTAAAAAATAACCTAACTGTGGTGTATCACACCTGAGTTCAATTTCCGTAGCCACCCCAGGCCTGATTACTGCCACACCTGTTTCAATCAAGAAATCACTTAAATAGGAGCTGCCTGACACAGAGAAGTAGACCAAAAGCACCTCAAAAAGCTAGACATCATGCCAAGATCCAAAGAAATTCAGGAACAAATGAGAACAGAAGTAATTGAGATCTATCAGTCTGGTAAAGGTTATAAAAGCCATTTCTAAAGCTTTGGACTCCAGCGAACCACAGAGAGCCATTATCCACAAATGGCAAAAACATGGAACAGTGTGAACCTTCCCAGGAGTGGCCGGCCGACCAAAATTACCCCAAGAGCGCAGAGACGACTCATCCGAGAGGTCACAAAAGACCCCAGGGACAACGTCTAAAGAACTGCAGGCCTCACTTGCCTCAATTAAGGTCAGTGTTCACGACTCCACCATAAGAAAGAGACTGGGCAAAAACGGCCTGCATGGCAGATGTCCAAGACGCAAACCACTGTTAAGCAAAAAGAACATTAGGGCTCGTCTCAATTTTGCTAAGAAACATCTCAATGATTGCCAAGACTTTTGGAAAATACCTTGTGGACTGATGAGTCAAAAGTTGAACTTTTTGGAAGGCAAATGTCCCGTTACATCTGGCATAAAAGGAACACAGCATTTCAGAAAAAGAACATCATACCAACAGTAAAATATGGTGGTGGTAGTGTGATGGTCTGGGGTTGTTTTGCTGCTTCATGACCTGGAAGGCTTGCTGTGATAGATGGAACCATGAATTCTACTGTCTACCAAAAAATCCTGAAGGAGGAATGTCCGGCCATCTGTTCGTCAACTCAAGCTGAAGCGATCTTGGGTGCTGCAACAGGACAATGACCCAAAACACACCAGCAAATCCACCTCTGAATGGCTGAAGAAAAACAAAATGAAGACTTTGGAGTGGCCTAGTCAAAGTCCTGACCTGAATCCAATTGAGATGCTATGGCATGACCTTAAAAAGGCGGTTCATGCTAGAAAACCCTCAAATAAAGCTGAATTACAACAATTTTGCAAAGATGAGTGGGCCAAAATTCCTCCAGAGCGCTGTAAAAGACTCATTGCAAGTTATCGCAAACGCTTGATTGCAGTTATTGCTGCTAAGGGTGGCCAACCAGTTATTAGGTTCAGGGGGCAATTACTTTTTCACACAGGGCCATGTAGGTTTGGATTTTTTTTTTCTCCCTAAATAATAAAAAACACCATTTACAAACTGCATTTTGTGTTTACTTGTGTTATATTTGACTAATGGTTAAATGTGTTTGATGATCAGAAACATTTTGTGTGACAAAACATGCAAAAGAATAAGAAATCAGGAAGGGGGCAAATAGTTTTTCACACCAGTGTATATCAAAAATATTTTTTTAAAGTATAGACTCAGTCATCATCGCACTATTATAAAATAAAATCTTGGAAGGTTGGAAGGAGACAAGACGAGATTTTCTCAGAGAAGACACTTTTACATCCCACGAGATGAGTCTTTGTGCCAAGAGATTTAACCACATGCTGGGCCAGAAATAAAACAAAGAGTAGATGACATTGTAAAACGTCGTAAAGAATTAAAAAACGTTGGCACGGTACACATGCAGAGCAGGTTAGAGATAATGGAGGTACGAAAATTCGAAAGACTCCAAAAAGGAGAGTAAAGATTGCATTAGCACAAACAAACGGAAATTATTACTCAGCGAAATAACGGAACAGTGAAAAGAGATCAAAAATGTTGTTCGGATTTAAACTTTAAGTTGGAGACTTTTAGATCGTCTAATTCATGTTGCCATCAGGGAAAAAAAAGTAGTGCTTCTTCCCAATGAAGAGGCGTATATATGAGAATTAAAAGATTCCAAAAACGTTGGCGCTGTACACATGCAGGCCAGTTTAGAGACAATGGAAGTATGAAAATTCAAAAGTCTCAAAGAAATGATAGTAAAGATCGCATTACTGCAAACAAACAGAAAATATTACTCGGTGAAATAACGGAACAGCGAAAAGAGATCACATATATTGTTCAGATTTAAACTTTAAGTTGGAGACTTGTAGATCGTCTAATTCATGTTGCCATCAGGGAAAAAAAAAAGTAGTGTTTCTTCCCAATTAAAAGATTTGTTATTTGGTGAAAGTGAAATCCCACGAGAGAAATCAATTCTCATTTGTGTGAATGCTATTGTCAAGACACATTTCTTGTAGAGAGAAAGAAACAATAGTCACTCATGGGCAGTTATAAGATGCGTTGCCACGATGTAATTCCAAGCACGGAATCAAAATTCAATGCGATATTGATGAAAAGGTAAAAGCAAAAAGAGATTGAATATATGGACATAGGTGATATAACCGAAGTGCGCCGCGCAAGATGCAGATCACGTGGCAGGGCAGCAAAAGCAAGCCAGCAGCTGATCGAGCAAAGAGGAGGTAAAAAAAAAAAAAAACTATTTGTTTCCCATTATATCACCATTAAAGAGAGGGTTTCAGAGGAGTGACAGCGTCTCCATGGGGTGTGTTCAGCCCCACTCTTCACAAAGCAAGCGACAGAGACACAAAGTGGCTGGTACGTAGCGCTGGCCGGGGGGATGCTGGCGAGCGAAGCGAGCAGGGGGCACCCCTAGCAGACCAAAAAAAACCAAACCTGTAGGTCCATGTGCTAAACTAAAATCATACCATCTGAATCAAAAGGTAGAAAAACCATACTTACCAAAAAAATGATTTCTTGTTGCTACATTGATATCTAACGACTAGACTACCAACCTCCATATACAAAGTGCATCAAGTAAGACATTTTCATTCTCAAACAATCATGCTTTTACATTTAAAAACTAACCTAGGTAAAATGACTATTCATTGTATAAAACCTGGTTGTGATTTTTTGCAACAGGACACAGCTAGTTTGAAATTAAGATTGTGGATGCAGCGCTGACCACTGATCAAATGGTTCTGAACCAAACCAATTTTCTATACTGAGTAGAAGATACATTGATATGTGCCATTGAACTTTCACATTTGCAAAGTTTACAAAGAAAGAATCAAATTATTACCAGTGAGAGGCAAGGATATTAATTTAGCAACAACCATGCTACGAAAAATAACCCCTGCTCTATAAAAGTGAGGATAATAATTAATCCCGGTAGAAGAAATGGAAATATTAAAAGAGAGAAAAGAAAACAGACAGAGATTACAGACTGAAAAGCAAAAACAGGGGGACAATCCCAAATCAGATGAAGAAATTTGCCATAGACATTAAGGGATACAAGTGACAAATAGGTTCAGTTGACAAATGTAGAGCAAATTGTCAGGCATGATTTGAATTTTATGATTGATGTCATCTCAAAGACAGAGCTTCATGGGCCCTGCACCACATCAGAGGAAGCCTCTCTCTGTCCAGTAAATCAAATTAATCATTACTGCATACTAAGGACAGAGTGGGATTGTCTTACAGCCCTGGAGGAACATTATACAGACCAGCCCACCCCTACTGCGGGATATTACTAGGCCACCATGGTAACTGCTAACAAAAGAAAAGAAACATATAATTCTTCAATAAGCTGTCTCTTGCTCTTTTAATGTTCTCATGTAGATGTTGGTGCAAGCGAGTGAAATATTTACTGAGGAGCAACAAGATGAAATGTTCAAGAGTGCTATCCTGTACAGTACAAGTAACTTCAGCTTTGTACCCCAAATATCTAAGATCATAATTTCCAATCACTTTTACCACATCCGTAACATACTCTGTTTTGGGGATTGTTGGTGCAGACAGAAGAAAAACTGATGAAGATCTTTGGATGGGAGATGTGTAAAGTAATGAAAGCTTGTAGTACCCTGCCTGAGTTCCTTTCTTTATCCTCCTCAGTTGTTGCTACCTCTGGCATGTACCCAGAAGTACAACCTTCTCTTCACTCTGGCATTGATCCTGAGGTTAAACTAACATCCTCTCTTCTCACAGGACCAGCCTCATCTTTAATAACAAAGAAATCAGGTCATTAATATGACTATTGCTATGTAATGTATACTACTACTATATATACTATGGCTAATTATAACTTTGCAATACATAATACATTATGCCTTGTAAGAGAAAAAAAGAGGACAACAATAAAGAGGGTGGTTACAGCCAGGTAACTCTGTTTAATTGAATTGCAAAGCAAAAGAAAAACATGAGGATAGAACTGAAAAAAGATGGCGGAGCATCCAGTGTTCAGTCTGGTAGATGGACGCCAGAGATGACAGACGTGTTATAGCCATCAAAGAAGGAGGAAAATAAAATATTTTAGGACACAGTGCCAGCCTCTGGATTGGTGGTAGAACTGCAGTCCCTAGAGCCCTTCAGTTGACATCCTGTAGAGCAGGCATGTCAAACTCACTACCATTGGTGGGTTGCTTCGACAGCCAAACGTGCGTCAGCGGGCCGCACTGTAACAAATACTATTATACTATTATACAATGTTACTGTAGCTTTCTTTCCAATACTGAAAACTTTAAAAAAATGAAACACTTAAAGTTTAAAGAAAAGCAATTTATTTCCGTACAGTCTCCATACAACAGTGTAGAATTAGAGTCTTAGCCTCTTAGTTAGGTCCTTATTATATTATATTCATTATATTATATTCATTGCTTATATAGGAGTCTTACAGTGTGAGATTTATTTCTTTTGTCCCGACACTTGGCATCTCTTGTTAGTAACCAGTTCGTCAATATCAGGCTTGAAATCTTGTGCAGCTGCAACTTTTATGAGGGATTAAAGGTGCTCGACGGTAAGTCTTGAGCGATGTGGGGTTTTGGTAGCTTTCATTAACGAAAACAATTGCTCACAAAGGTAAGTGCTTCAGAACATAGACAGTACTCTCGATGCCAACTTACGGATCTGCACATACGAGGGTGGCAGGTAAGCATACAAGCCTGGCACACCAACTTCATTGTATTTTGCCTTCAGAATAGAATCTGACTGCACTTCAATCAATTCCATTTGGATATTCTCAGGCGCATTCTCAACATTGTAAGAGAAGAACAGTGCAATGCCCTGTTTGTTTGAACTGAAATCACGAAAATGCTCACTGAATTCATTGCTCCGTAATTAAAGTTGGAAAACAAATCCTCCAAAAATCAAATTTTACTTTACTAAGTTTACTTCAAAGTTTATATTGTAAAATAACCCAATATGCAAAAAGCCACCTGACCTACAATAATTTTACAAACTCAAAATCACAAAAATATATTAATAAACAACTCACCAACTTCTTGCGTCCACTTCAGATCTTCAGCTGTAGTCTGCACTAACTGTTCGTTACAATACTAGCACAAAATTACATGAAACTAGAGCAAAAAAACGTGAAAATATGCGGGCTATTACTACTCGTGATGGTCAGTTCTGCCCAGTGGCCAGTCTCAGCAGCCCAGTCAGTAGTGTAACCTTAGCAGGGGAGGCACTAGGCTCATGGCAGCCCTGGGCAGAGAAAGAATCAGTGGCCCCTTCGCCTGGCAATGTCAATATGGTATCTTATGCAAGGCGGATGGCCACATCCGTTGCGGACACTGCATAGCCGCCTCGTGCTCATGACACGCTTCTATATACGCATGTCTGTAACTTGAAAACCAAGTGGCGGCCCATGATATTCTCATTATGGCAGAACGTTATAATACTACATATAGCTTACTGCTCCGACTCTAGCGACATTTGTAAATACAGCATACTAATTAACAAGAAACAGAATGTTTTTCGGCCACATTGCCGTCAGCTGTGTCGTTATTTTCTCTTTCTGTTTTATATTCAATATATATTGGCATGGCGGCCCCTGGGATTTGGCAGCACTGTGCAGGTGCACAGTTTGCACATGCCTAAGGCCACCCCTGCTGCAGCCTAGCACTTCAGTTGTGACACTGCGGCTCATTAACATTGGACAAGGCTGGTGGTTATACTAGCAGATGACGTTCCCGGTACCGTAATGCCATGGGAAAACGCGCTTTTGTCAGAAGGCTGAAGTAAGAAAAGTCAATAAGTAACACCGAAGATGCAGAATGATTCAATCACAAACGATAGTAATCATTTTGTACAAGTTCAGTGCAAAACTAGGATCTGTCATGCGGGCCGCACAGATTTCTGTTGCGGGCCGCATGCCGCCCAGGGGCCGCGTGTTTGACATGCCTGCTGTAGAGTTATAATATATTATTGCATATATTTCCATAGATAATTTCTTCATATCCTGCAGTCATAATCATGTTTCACACTGGTCATATTATTTTCTGTAATAGTGAAACATTCCTGCAAACCTACACCCAGTCATCATCACATCACAGCACCACAATGTTGCAGAAGCCTGTTGCTGACCTTTCTTTATGATCTCCTGCCTTGCCTCACCAGCACCACAGGACTGACAGTCAGTGGCTGTAAAAGAACAGCTTGCTAGAAAATTGACAAACACTGACAACATTTGGTCTTCCTTGGGCATTCATAGCAGGTTTCATTTCGGTTCGTTAATACTTGTATCATAAGTTCACTAAACATTTTCCCTTTCTTAATAAGCTGCATACAGCCTAAATTCTAAAGTCAAGAGCTACCTAGGGATGTTTGCACTAAGGTACCAGTCATTTAGTGTAGTGACGTTAACAGTGTTGTCATGTCAAGCACAGCACATCATCGTCAGCCACACACATTGTGTTAATAACGCTAGAAACTGTGTTTGAGGTAATATGACACACTATTAGACCAATCACATTTGTTACTGTAGCTATGCCACTTGGTACTAATGAATTTGTGTACCAGTGCAGTGCTGTAATGTTAACGAATAACCACTTTTTCTCACCTGTTCTAATTAAAGCTGATATTTTCGTTCATTACACTGCATCTTCCTCCAGTGCCTTTTTTGTTTTTTTGCTCAATTCTTGCTTTCTCAGCACCACCTTCCTCTTCATATAGAGTTAGATTACTGCCAAAAGTCCGCATCCAAATATCACAGGTTAAGAAAATACAGGGATAGAAAGTTTCTTTTTCCACACATGCCGGGATGTACCATTTCGGGTGGGGGGTGGGGGGGGTCATCTCCGTTTCCTGGATACCTGCCCGAGAAGCAGGGTTATACCACTTAGGGAGGGTCCGTCTTGTTATGGATTCGCTAAATGTGTGTGCATTTATTTATGAGGATTTGAAAGGGTGTGCACGGCAGCTCGACTGGCCAAGAAACTTCACCGGCTCACTGGGAAATCTATCAGTGTTCCCGATGGCCACTCCGCCCCTGTTGCATTAAGGAAAATGCCGCGCAAAAAAAGGAGTTTAGTCCAGGGGCGGTGCTAGCTTCTACACTTATAGTTTTGCGTCAGCTCACTGACGACATGGTGTTGAGTAAGGGGGAGTTAGAGTTGGAGTGGGCGGGCGGGTTTTGGGGTTAGTGTTACTAACGGGAGAAACCAGAGCTAGCCTATAGGAGATTAGGGGCTTTAGGCATACAGTGGAGCAAAAAAGTATTTAGTCAGCCACCAATTGTGCAAGTTCTCCCACTCAAAAAGATGAGAGAGGCCTGTAATTTTCATCATAGGTATACCTCAACTATGAGAGACAAAATGAGAAAAAAAAATCCAGAAAATCACATTGTCTGATTTTTGAAGAATTTATTTGCAAATTATGGTGGAAAAAAAGTATTTGGTCAATAACAAAAGTTCATCTCAATACTTTGTTATATACCCTTTGTTGGCAATGACAGAGGTCAAACGTTTTCTGTAAGTCTTCACAAGGTTATCACACACTGTTGCTGGTATTTTGGCCCATTCCTCCATGCAGATCTCCTCTAGAGCAGTGATGTTTTGGGGCTGTCGCTGGGCAACACGGACTTTCAACTCCCTCCAAAGATTTTCTATGAGGTTGAGATCTGGAGACTGGCTAGGCCACTCCAGGACCTTGAAATGCTTCTTACGAAACCACTCCTTCGTTACCCGGGCAGTGTGTTTGGGATCATTATCATGCTGAAAGACCCAGCCACGTTTCATCTTCAATTCCCTTGCTGATGAAAGGAGGTTTTCACTCAAAATCTGACGATACGTGGCCCCATTCATTCTTTCCTTTACACGGATCAGTCGTCCTGGTCCCTTTGCAGAAAAACAGCCCCAAAACATGATGTTTCCACCCCATGCTTTACAGTAGGTATGTTGTTCTTTGGATGCAACTCAGCATTCTTTCTCCTCCAAACACGACGAGTAGAGTTTTTACCAAAAAGTTCTATTTTGGTTTCATCTGACCATATGACATTCTCCCAATCCTCTTCTGGATCATCCAAATGCTCTCTAGCAAACTTCAGACGGGCCTGCACATGTACTGGGTTAAGCAGGGGGACATGTCTGGCACTGCAGGATTTGAGTCCCTGGTGGCGTAGTGTGTTACTGATGGTAGCCTTTGTTACTTTGGTCCCAGCTGTCTGCAGGTCATTCACTAGGTCCCCCCGTGTGGTTCTGGGATTTTTGCTCACCGTTCTTGTGATCATTTTGACCCCACGGGGTGAGATCTTGCGTGGAGCCCCAGATCGAGGGAGATTATCAGTGGTCTTGTATGTCTTCCATTTTCTAATAATTGCTCCCACAGTTGATTTCTTCACACCAAGCTGCTTACCTATTGCAGATTCAGTCTTCCCAGCCCAGTGCAGGTCTACAATTTTGTTTCTGGTGTCCTTTGACAGCTCTTATGTCTTGGCCATAGTGGAGTTTGGAGTGTGACTGTTTGAGGTTGTGGACAGGTGTCTTTTATATTGATAACGAGTTCAAACAGGTGCCATTAATACAGGTAACGAGTGGAGGACAGAGGAGCCTCTTACAGAAGAAGTTACAGGTCTGTGAGAGCCAGAAATCTTGCTTGTTTGTAGGTGACCAAATACTTATTTTCCACCATAATTTGCAAATAAACTCTTTAAAAATCAGACAATGTGATTTTCTGGATTTTTTTTCTCATTTTGTCTCTCATAGTTGAGGTATACCTATGGTGAAAATTACAGGCCTCTCTCATCTTTTTAAGTGGGAGAACTTGCACAATTGGTGGCTGACTAAATACTTTTTTGCCCCACTGTACATGTATTGAATGGGGTATGTGCAAGACTAAAATCATGGGCTAAAGCCTCAAGGCCCCTGGAGCCACTAGTTAACTGTTGAAGAAACTAAAGAACAATTTCAAATGAGATTCCTATTCAGTTAGCAATATGTGATAGCTATACAAGAGTTCTGACAATTAATTTGATGTGGTGTTATTGAAGAAACATGAGGTGACTAACAAGTGGCCAAGCACACTCTTAAAAATAATGGTTCTTAAATGGCACTTTGTTGTTCTTTATTGGGTTGTGTGGTTCCTCATATAACCATTGCTGACAAAGCACCATTTCATTCTGGGAAGGGTTCTTTGCATAGGAAGTAGGTTCTTTGTGCTTTGAAAAAGTTTTTAATATATAGAAAAAAAAAAAGAAATCTTTAATGCATGATGGACTACTTAGCAGGGCACTAACAAAGTAGAACTTGAACCTGTGCTGTTGTATGCAGCCAGAGTCCTTTTAAAATTGTAAACCATTGTTATTTCACAAATCTATAACCATCTATTCTTGGTTGTTTACTGTAAGGAGCCTGTTACGGATCGAAATAAATAAAGGGTCTTTCAGGATCCTTCATGTGGATGGGTCTTTTGGGAACTAAAAATGGTTCGGCTATGGCATCATTCTGAAGAACCAGTCTTGCTCATTTAGTTTTAAGAGTGCAGTAGGTGCACAAACTGCAGGTGCAGCTGTCACCAAAACTGCAAAATGATTTTTAATATTAAGGAGAACAGTCTAGAAAATAATGGCAGCATATACTAAACATGGAATAGCTGCCCTGGCAAAGAGAAACAGTAGTCACAAGTCAAAGATCAACGACGGGGACAGACAAACACTTCATAGACTAGTGAAATGCCACTAAACGACAGCCTTAAAAATGACCTTGGTGTCCCGGTCTGAAGAGTCTGAAGAATTGTATGTCATGAGCTTAGCAAAGGTGAAATGTATGGCAGTGCTGCAATTCAGAAGCCACAAGCATCAAGGCCAATGCACAAAGCCATGTAACCTGGCATTAACAGCAAAAAAACTGGAGCAATGGAAACAAATAACGTGGCCTGATAAGTCTTCTTTCACATGAGGCCTTCAGCCCAAAATGTCTGTCACTAGCTGTTAAACGTGTTTGGGGATCAGTAATGTTATGGGAAGCCATCATGTGGGGGTCATTCATTCAGTGATTGCTAGGCCTGTTCTGTAACAGCCAAGGAATTGGAGGCCATTCTAAAGGACCAGGAGGACCCCACTAAGAAAAGACTGTTTCCTCATAGAGGTCCCCTATTCCATAATGATATTGCCAACCCGCACTTCGCTTAACTAATTCAAAAGTGGTTTCATGAACTCCAGAATGAGCTCAAACATATTCCATGGCCTTTCCAGTCACCAGATGTAAAGATCACTGAACCTATACGCACTTCAGCACTTGTATGGCAGCATTCTAAGAAGGTGATATGAAAGCAAAGGATGGTCCAAATCCTTGATACTAATACATTTTAGGTCATGTAATATAACTTTCTAATCTGCTTAATCCAGACAATGAGTGTTGGGGGGTGTGGGGCAAACCCTGGACAGGGTGCCAGTCCATCAACAGAAATACACCAAACACACATAGATAGATAGATAGATAGATAGATAGATAGATAGATAGATAGATAGATAGATAGATAGATAGATAGATAGATAGATAGATAGATAGATAGATACTTTATTAATCCCAAGGGGAAATTCACAGACACACACACTAGAGCCAATTCTGTGTCACCAATTCATCTAACCTGCACATCTCCGGACAGTTGCAGGAAACTGAAGCCCCCAGAGGAAAACCACACAGACATAGAAAGAACATGCAAAATCCACACAGGGGGGACCAGGATAGGATCCCTGGTCTCCTTGAGAGGCATCAGCACTACCACTGTGCCACCATGACCTACATTGTGAGGTGTTTGTTATTTTGTCAATCCTCTAGGGGTTTGTTTATAGTGAGATGTGTTGTGTAAAGTAATTAAAATGTTATCCAAGAGTTCATAATTTTTATTACAATATATATGGTGTCTTTCATAAAGAACACAGAATCAAAGCTCTTTCCAAAACAATTTTATGGTGCTCATCAATGAACCTTTATTTTAGGCATGAAGCCATTCCACAAAGCGTTGCCTGCATCATTTAATTGTGTCAGTCAGGCAATTCTTATTTTATATTGGGCATTTCTTAGCAAGTCACAATCTAAAATCCAAAGCAATTAAAAACATTATCAATCATTTAGGCCTGACCTCATAAAGCACCCTTCAGTGTCCACTGCCATTACATGCTTTCGTAAAAATTGACAACAAACATAATTTACATCAGTCAATCCTTATACAATTGGTGTCCATCATATTGAACACGATCTTAAGCAATTAACCATTGTATTAGACAATAAAATGAAATGTATATAGTATCTTTCACCATAAGCATTGTCACAAAGCTCTCTCCAAAGCATTTAACTACATTATCAGTCAATACTGATTAATAAAGTGCAGGGTCATGGTGAGCAGTAACACAAACTCCAAAATAATTAACAAAATTATTGTTATGGTAAATTTATTTTTAGTGCGAGCACTGGATTCAGTTTGGCTAATTTCTTTGACAGACAGCAAACATTCACAAAAAGCTTCCCGCCTGACCTTTTAAATGATGCAGAGAGTTTAGAAAAGGATGGAAGGAAGGAGGACGCATTAGCTCATTAATAGCCTTCTTTTAACACTCGTTTCCTGTATATTATCTGTGGTCATCGTATTGACTTCATTTGAATCGTTTTAAATGAAATCACATAAAGCTCCCGATAATTGCAACCAACGAAAAGATGCACAGCTTAAATCAACCTGAGAATACAAGCCGAGAGCACAAACATCAACTTAAACCAGCTAAGCCTTCATTCGGGACACAACTGAACAGTATAATGGATAAAGAAATTCCAGTGGGACATCAGTTAACTGGCGGTCTGTTTGTTTTAGCCGCACTAAATGAACTCTATCAATGGCAGCCTTCCAGACGGCCGCGTGCAGGAGATTTAATGAGCGTGTGAACGTCAGTAGGTTTGAAATGTTATTCATCGAATGCATTTGTATCTGGTCATCCCAAAACACATTTTCTATATATAAGCTTAATGGTTAAAAATTGATACGGATAGTGTTAGTTCGAAAAGTTACGCCAATCTAAAACCAAATAATCAAAACGGCGACAAACGTTGCGATTCCAGTAATAATAATTATCCAACATAAATTCACTTGATTCATTTTGGCCAATACGGATATAAAGCGATTACGCTTATTTTACGCCATACTTCTTGACCTGATATTCGTGTCGTAAAACGAAAGAAATCTACATACGCAGGAGCTAAAAGTAAAACCAACACACCAACTAGGTGTTCAAGAATTGTTTACCGTTGCCACGGTTACAGCTTCTGCATTCTGCAAGCATCGAGTCAGTTGCAAATTTATTGTCCCGCCTCTCCTGTATTTCATTGGTTGAGTCCTTCATGATCTGCCCCATCTGTGAAAACCCCCTACTCTGATTGGTTGCAACCTTTTAAATGGACACGAGCCGCGTCTCGAGAAACAAAAATCAATTTAGGTAAGCGTCGTCCGCAAACGGTGTATGAAGAATGAATTCTGCTACAGGAGCAGTAGTCAGCTGAAAAGTAACAAATGAAAAAGTACTTCTGAAAAGTGAAGCGGAGTAAGCGGAGCGGTAGAAAAATTTTGACTGCAGCCGACCAGCTCTTGGCAGTACGACCCTGGGCCTAAAGGTAAACCGATTATTGAACTATCGTTAAATTCTAATCGAACTTCAGAGACTGGAGTGCGCATAACTAGCAACACGTTTCGACATAAGAGGCAGTGCTGCATTCTTCCTGATCTACTTATTACTGCTAAAGGAAACCAGGCACCAAAATGAGTGCATTTGATGCTAAGCAGTTATAATGAGAATGATCAAAATCCTACTTATTTCAAATAACCTTAGAACTCTGGGCTACTGTATGGGAATATTATAATTCACTTCTGACCACATCCAACCATCCATCTATCTATTCATTCATTCATTCATTCATTCATCAATGATCCCTAATGCCAGTTTTGAGCAAAATCAGCAACCAACTCTTAACAGGGCGTCAACTCTTAATAAAGTACAGTACATGTGTATGTTTGAAAACTGTGAAATAATAAATTTAGCTGTGAAAAACAATACAACTTAAAGAATACTCTGTGTGTTCATATTTTGAATGGACTGCTGTGTTGAATTCACAGATTGCTGGCTTGTCTTTCTCCAGGTCAGTTATGGCACTTCACAACTCATTAGAGGGTGCTGGTTCTGTTACCTGGTGGGGTTTCAGCCCGGCTTTAAACTTGCTGGTGCCATGTAAGTATCCATTACTGTTGTGCAAAAATTACAATGATTTGCTTAGTGTCAGCTTTTACTTGGGTCAGATTTTGCTTCTAGTTTTTGGAATAGCTACTCTGTTACAGCTGCCTTCTTAAAACCAAATATGTAAATAATTATGTAATTATTTTAGCTGGGAACATCTCTGTTGGTGGATCAATCAGAGAGATCACTGAGGATAAAGCCTTATCTCAAACCATCAATATTCTCTTGGTGGGCAGTGGAGATCCTCGGCATGTGCTCAAGACAGTTGCTGGGTTAAGACAGTCTTCTCATTCAAAAACTAAACTTCATGTGAGTGTTGTTTAAAGCTAGTATCCTTTGTACAGATGTTTTGTTTTCTTAGTGAGGCTAGTGACATTTAAATGTCTTTGCAGGTCTACATCGTAGAGAACAACCTGGAGCTGATAGGCCGACACCTCCTGTTTCTCACTCTTGCCTTTGAGCCACCTGATAGGATGGGCCTACAAGGTATCCCAACCATGAAATTAAGAATGGCTCCTTCTGAAGCTGAAATTGCACCGGTCATACTAACATAAATGTAAATAGAATGTGAAAAACTGGTTACCAATATTATTGTGCAATTTCAGATTTAACTTTTGAGGAAAGATCCTGTTGTTAGAAAATTGTGACTAGAATAGCCAATTTAGCCTAGCAAGCTTATCCATCCTATACACCTAGATTGTCCAAAAATAACATCAAGTTGAGATTTGAAGGTCCCTAAAGTCTTGCTCACCACCACACTACTTGGTGATTTTTCTTTTCTATTTTTTCCTGTATGCTTCCCAGGTCCCACTGTAACAATTCAGCTGATTCTACATTTCTGCCCTTCCACCCAGTCTGGTATTATCTGAAATCTTAACCAGATTATTGATTATATTCTTATCCAGATCACTTATTTATATTACAAAGATTAACACCACTTTTAATTTCTCCTAATTCTGAAAAGTTACCCTCACTATAACCCTTTGCTTCCTGTTTCTGAGCCAATTTTATACCCACCTACACACCGTGCCCTGAATTCCCACTTCTTTTTAGTTTGATTATTAACCTTTCATGCGGTACCTCATCAAAAGTCTTCTGAAAAACAAGATAAATAATATCACATACATGTCTCTGATTGTATTCTTTGTTGCTTCCTCATAGAATTCTAGTATATTAATAAAACGCAACCTTCCTCTTCTGAACCCATGTTCTATAGTAGAAATATGCTTCTCAATTTTATTTTTTTTTTCCTGATAATTGATTCCATTAATTTACCTGTGGTGTGCGTTAAGTTTACTGGCCTGTAGTTACTTGGATCAGCTTGATCAGCTTTTAATACAAGAGGATAATATTTGCTCCAGTCTTTATGAATTTCTCCAGTGTACAGAAACTTGCCAAAAAATGAGTAAAGAGTTTATATTGTATATGTAGTTACCAACCTCTTTAAGCATTTGAGGATACATGTTATCTGATCCTGGTGATTTGTTACATTTCAGTCTATTTAATCGAAGCAGTACTTTTCTCTCTATAATTTCCAAGTCACTAAGTCGGTCCTTAGTAGTCCCTGTTATTTCTGGGAGGTTATCAACTTCTTCATATGTATAAACGTCAATGAAAAGCAAGTGCAGAGTATTTGCTTTTCACTCTCTGTATATTCTAACTCCCCTTTTCCATTTCTAATACTTTTCACTTCCTCCTTGATCATTCTTCTAGGCTTATCTAATGTGATGATCACAATTTGAAAAATAACAATCCTGTTTTGTTAGTTTATATATCTATAGATAGATAGATAGATACTTTATTAATCCCAAGGGGAAATTCACATACTCCAGCAGCAGCATACTGATAAAGAAAATATTAAATTAAAGAGTGATAACAATGCAGGTATACAGCCAGACAATAACTTTGAATAATGTTAACGTTAAACCCCCGGGTGGAATTGAAGAGTCACATAGTGTGGGGGAGGAACGATCTCCTCAGTCTGTCAGTGGAATCTCCTCAGAATCTCCTCCTATATAGTATATATAAAATAATGTTTAATTTTGGTAGAAATTGCACATTAGCAAATTGTATTAAAGAAATCTGACAGTATTTATGTAAACAATAAGCAGCCTTTCTTTAGTTGTGGGCATTAGCTGCACTATCTGAGGTATCTTGATCCACTATTGGATAAAAACATCTGCTCAGGAAACAGTTGCTGGACTGATGACTTTTGACAGATCAGTTGGAAGCGAGAAGGCAATGTTAATATTTCCAATCTAATGTTACTGAGCACTGAAACATCCAACTGGTGCCAATGTGTACCCTAAGTGGTTATTGCCCAGTGAGTGTACAAGTTGATATCAGGCTAATTTTTTGGGTGTGGGCTCTGTGTTGAGAAATGAAAAGCTTACAGCTGTCCCATGACTTTAAATAGCAGTTATCCCTTGACCCTACAGATTGATTGATACACTGTCAGCCTTCTGCTGTCTGTTCATTAACTTTGTTCATGTCTACCTCAGAGAAAGCAGAGACTTTCCTTGAGTTATTTGGAAACAGTCTCATCCGTAGTCAGACTGCTAACTACCTGCAGGAGGTGAGCCGCCGGCTAATCCAGTTTGTGACTGAAAGTGATCTTCAAGAGGGGAGGCTGCCTTCAGTAGACCTGTCTGCTCTGCGAGTGAGTTTCTGTCTGGATCCTTCTCACCAAATTTTGGATTGCTTTGTTGACTTTGCATTTTTTCCCATTGTCTTCAAAAACTTGTCTTCAATAGTAATCAGGGTCGTGATACAGAAAAGAATTTTTAAAATAAGTCTGTAAATGGGGTTCATGAATCTGATGGATTACTTCTTTCTTTCTGGGTCAATTAAATCTCAACTAGCAGTACACAACAATGAGAAAATATACAAATTAGTAAGTTTGGAATATTAAATAGTCTGAGTATAGTTAATAAAATAATTACTTTAATGGTCATTTTGCTCATCTGTACTCTGTCCTCCTGTTAAAGTTGGCTTCTTCTTCTCCAAATTAATTTTAATAATCTCCCTCTCACTCACTCTCTCTCTCTCTCTCTCTCTCTCTCATGTATGCCTAGTTCAAGGAGCGTGACCAGCTGGAAGGAATTTTCAAATTTTGGTGTCACCCAGATCCCAGGTCTTTCCAGATCCATCGAATGTGGGATGTTCGGGTTCGGCAGTATCTGGAAAACCGGTACGATTTTAGACAAGGAGCCTTTGACTGGGACCTGACAATGAAACTGCACCACAGGGGGGTGAGTCGGACTGACTGGTAGAAATGGCAGGTTTTATGGCAGGTATTTGTTCTAAATAATCAGCTAATTCTTTTTTCTGCAAGGAAAAAGTATTCACTAAAGGGCTTGTTCCTACTCTCATTCTAACAGCACATTAATTTCTAAGAATGTTTGTTTGTTTCTTTTCTAACAAAATCAACAAAATGCCTTGTGAATAACAATGGATTATTACCTCCGATTCTATTATTTTTACACAAGTGCTACCTTGTTAGTTGGTTATCATTGGTTATGAGAATAAAGTAATTTAAGACTCATTTAACAAGTGATCTCTTGTGATCTCTCTCTCTCTCTCTGTCTCTCTCTCTCTCTCTTATATATATAATAAATTCATCTTAATACAACTTATTAAACTTTTATTTCATTTTTATAGACTAGCTGTCCCCTGCGGCTCCACCCAAATATTACTGAAATTGGACAAAGTTTAAAAAATCTAAATAAAAAATGTAATAATTTGTATTGAGAAGAATTTATATTGTTCGCTTTCTAATCCAAGGGCCTATTGATATACAGTATTTTTGGTTTTGCTATCAGAGGCGAGAATGTAGTTGTGATCTCTTTGCCAAAAATGTAAAACATTGACAATGTATCTCTAGCCTAGTGGGAGGCAGGTATGCTCCAACGTCAAATGTTGCCAAAGTATCTGATCATGTTCATCTCTGATGGGAGACCGTCCCCTGCATGGGGAGAAGAGCATGAGGCCATGATATCTCTGCCAATGAGCAGGTACCCTCTAAAACACATGTAGCTGTGATTTTTCTCTCTCAAAAATGTCAAACATTACTCTTTAACAATCTGTAGATTATAATGTCTGCTGAACAAACAGGTGGCAAAACAAACAAAAACTAGCTAAATGGTGGCAAGGTACACTCCAACATGTGGCAAGAGGTACAGCGACTCGAATGGAGCCTGGCATGTGAGTGAGGATGGCCCTGCCCGGCTCCCTACTCCTGAGGTCCCACCTCCCCCTCCACTTGCCCTCAGCCTGTCTCTCAGATTCATGCGAATAAATCGGTGGCACAACCAAACTATAATACTTAGAGCGATGAGAGAAGTCGAAAAATCAACTGGGATGTTCAAGCAAATTATAAGAAAAAAATCTGATCTAAATCCATTAAGTAGCTCTTTTGTGAAAAGCGGTCAGACATACAGACAGACGGACAGACGTTGGATTTTTATTATATATAATATATATATGGTAGCGAAGGTCTAGGATACGGTTTGCATATTTGTAGCTGGAGATCCACAAATGGAGAAAATGAATCAGATATCATAAAGTTTTTTTATTCCTGAGCTTTCAGCTCCTGCCCGGAGCCGTCAACCCAGCAAACAATCGACTCCATTCTGACCCTCCATCCCACCTGGCACACACTTCCTTATCATCACGGAGTGTCAGAAGGTGCAGCACGTATCCTGTCCAAATCAGGCATCAGAATAGCACACAAACCTATGAACAATCTGCACACTGTCCTTTTTAATGCCAAAAACAAGAAATCGGCAGCAGAAACACGAAACACAGTTTATAGCATTCCATGCAGTTCTTGCCCAGCAGTATACATAGGGGGCTTTGCCCCCTGCTCACTTCACTCGCCAACCCCCATTTTTGTTTTTCTTAATACACACTTTTAAGATTTTTTTTTTCTTTGAATTGTTGCTATTTCATTAGTTTCACTTTTATTTCTGAACTTCTGTAAAAACAATATTTGGAATCTTTCGAGTCCCAGTGTGCTGATTCTTTTTAATGAGGTCAGTGAGACTTGTGTTTAATGACTTTGTACCATAATTCAGGATAGGTTTCTCTGTTTGGAATTTCAGCACAGACAAAATGATCTACATCATCAGCAGTTAATAATTGTTTTTTGCAAAGTAACCAATAAATGCATGTGAGGTAAACTCCGTTTTTGAAATTCTCTGACTTAAGCTTCAAAGACTTACAATATTTACATACTTCTGACATATCACCTATGTCCATATATTCAATCTCTATTCGCCTTTTCGTTATTTCTCCAAGTAATAATTTCTCTTTCTTTGTGCTAATGCGATGTTTATTTTCTTTTTTTATATACTTCTAATTTTCCTACTTTCATATTCATTAGCTTTCTCCACATGTGTATCGCACCAATTTGGTTATAAGTATGGTGTGTCTTGCAAGAATCTCATGTTCTACGTCATTGCGAGACAGTCCTGGGTCAGTCTTTTGGCACATATTCTCATGTTTAAGGTCCCTGCGAGACGCTCCGTGGCCAATCTCTTTTAAGTGTCTTCCATGATCTTAACGTGAAGATCACATCTCGACGCCCTACTGTTTCTCTGCAGGATTTTTTAATATAATATATAAAAAAATAATATTGATTATTGAGGTGGTCCAGCACAGGTTTCAGCTGCAGATGAATGATGACCTACTTCCGTAATCACTGCTGCAGGAGGTGACACTTTTAAATGCATCAGACTATCCCAAGCCAAGCTCAACCACTTCCTGCTTCCCCTAGATATTTCTTTCCTTCATTCCCCCATTACATTGAACTTCTTAGACCATTTCGATTCTTATTCAAGCTGCTCAGATTCTTATAGGTATAGACAGTCAAAAAACCTATACACATAACTATGGTTAACTACGAGTCACACTCGGGCTGACATGTAATGATCAGCATTACATTTTTAAGCCCAAATAACTCTCAGGACAGTATTTTGCTGCCATCTCGTGGATGCTGTAAAAAAATCATGAACATTTCGATGCGTTTTGCTACTCTAAGATATCTCATTATTATTCATGACTGGGGTGCAGCCTCCAACTATAAACACAATGGCCAGCGACAATCCGTAAAGGCAGTTTTAGCATAAACTGAAACTGAAGCATTGCTTAAATGGAGGGATAGTGATGACAATGTGACTTGATCATCAGACGTTGACACAGAAAGTGAAACTGATGCATTATACGGCACTGTACAACCAAACCACTGAATTCAACTATTACTGTTCATGTTGGGGGAAATGTGGCTGTCACTAAGTCCTCCACTGTGGTATCCTGCAACAACACAAGGAATGTGTTGATCGTGTGGATCAGGCACTGACATTCTACTGTCTCGTGTGCAAGCAACAGAAAAAATGTAAGAAAAGTGTGCAAAGAAACACTCTTCTACTGCCTCAATTACAACATCTGACTGTGTGTTGAAGGACATGTACTAAATTAGTACGGCAATGAACACTAGATACTGTACTGTATATCTTTCATACTGTCTTCATGTGGAAGTTTTGGGACATACCTGTTTCTATTACACATTTTTTCTTGTTGAAAAGAAATTAAACATCTTTGGCTCATTTTTTCTTGGGTAAACATAACGCCAAGGAGGTTAACAGTGCCTTTTAATTTGTACAGTAGGTTTTTCAAACGGCAATAATTTTTTTGCACAGTGGACAGAAGGGCTGACTATAAATCTAAGTCACTGCCAGAACTGCTCCTCCATTCCTCCTTTGCTTTCCCAGCTTCATCAGAGCCAGTTCTGGTCTTTTTAGTGTTTTCTGTACATTGATCTTGAATGCTATTAGTGTTTTGCTTCTTTATTTTCTGCTGCATGAAGTTTCTCCCCTCTAATGACATATCCATCTGTGGTTTTGAGTTTTTAGCATCACATTGACACAAGTTGGTACTCCGTATAGTGTAGGTTTATTTTAAAGTTAGATGATTGGGATTGATGTACATTAGCCCTGAAGTGGTAGAAAATTACATAAAGGGGAATGGTGCTTGCACAAGACAAAGAGTAGCAGGACATTTCTGTGCTTGGAAAGGGTACAAATGCAAAATGTAAAAATAATGATTGGTGGAATTGACTTGTCCACTCTTAATGCAGTCACCCCCTGATGTAATGTGTGCTGTTTTGATACTGTTAACATATATTGAACAAATAAACCTTTTGTTGTTTAATTCTCTTACCCTTAGATTTTGTGTATATGACTTCCTGCCCCTCTTGTCTTTTGCAAGTACTGTCTCCTAACTGCCTAAAGCTTACACTTCCTGGCTCAC
This sequence comes from Erpetoichthys calabaricus, assembly GCF_900747795.2. NCBI lineage: Eukaryota > Metazoa > Chordata > Cladistia > Polypteriformes > Polypteridae > Erpetoichthys > Erpetoichthys calabaricus. Next base: position 86,084,835 of record NC_041404.2, read on the forward strand.
TACAGTATATAAAAGATTATTTAAAGTAGCATAAACCTTCAGGCTACAAAAAATATATATGAAGGAGATTTTTCATACCACATGTTCAAGTGAGTTGGGTCATAACGTTCTAAACCATACTGAATATCAAACACATGCTGCATAGGTTAACTTGGCTCTGTGTGAGTCCGAGTGTAGCTGTATCTGTGACTTCAGTGACAAACTAGTGTCCTGTGCATTGCTGGTACCTGCCTCCCACCCATAGATCTTCATGTAGGCCCCTGGTCTCCATGATGTTGTAATGGCTTGACAGAGACATGATTTTCCATAGAAGTGTCTTGCAGCAAATGAAGTTTCACATTACACTAGGAGCTGCTGACTTCTGGCTGTCTCAACAGTTGGATCCCCCTAGATCTCCATTTTGACTCATGGTGTGCCTCTTTCTAGTTTAAACTAAACTGACAAGCTTGTTAATGGCTGTTCTGACAGTCCTGTGATAGGGACAGTTACCTCTGAATCACAAGCTTTACTCATTGTACAGATTAAAAAGCAGAAAACACCCTTAGTAATAAAAAAAAAAAACAATCCCTTCGTGGTAACCAAAAGCAGGATAGAACAAATGTGAGAAATTAAAGAAACTTTATTTGATTCACGCTACAAAGCAAGTAGACACATTGCAGCAGAAGGACGCCAAAATCATCAGCAATACAAAATCGCCTCCTGTGTTCACAAGCCTTTGTACATTGAGAGTGGAGAAACCACAGCAAGCAGGCAGTTACTCTGCAATAGTTTTATGCCTAGATCTTCATTGCAAATAATAATAACATTTCACATCATCTTTAATCTTAGATTTGCCTTTGCACTTTCCTCAAAGAACTCTTGTTCAGAGGTAACATGATGGTAAAATGCAAAACGTAATTTAACAGAACGTGCAGGAGCAGTAAGCAGAACATTCCCATTACTATATTTTTTCAGTATTGGCGCTGGCTTCATTTATACCCATTTATCTGTCTAAGTGAACAATTTTGAATTTTGTTTCAATTTTCTGTGATGTCGTCAATTAAAAAAAAAAAAACCCAAAGTGCTTATATCATTTAGCACTTATAAAGAATTGGTGTGTGCACCCAAAAACTTAATCTTTATTTTTTCTTATATATTTATTGATTTTTAAGGTTTGCAATGAGTGAATTAAATTAAAAATTAGTATTGACATTCAGCACTACATGCTAAATAAATAAGATCAGATATCACTTCCCATACCCATCAAGGGATTGAAGAACAAAAAAGATTTAATATGAAGTAATAGCTCAATAATACTGAAATATTCAAAGGCTGATTATGGTTGAGGACAGCAGTAATAAATGCTGGGTGACACAGTGGTTAGTGCAGCTCTTTTACAGATCCAGCATTCCAATGTTAAATCCCACACCTGGGTGTTGTCTTTGTGGCACCGTAAGATTTTTAATCAATAAGACGGCTACCCAGGAAGATGCCATAATAGTGTGGGATTTGAAAAAGGAATTTTACCTGGTTATTTAATGATCACTTTTGCTTTCGGCAATACAGGCCATTAATCCAGTAGTTTGGCAAGGCTCCTAGTTAATTTACCTTACCTTTCTCTGTCATAGGAGACAGTTCTCTGACCTTTAGACTTGTATCAAGGTAACTGAGGCACACTCGTTTTAAGAAACAGAATAATACAATTTATTGATAGACATAAAGAGTATAGATATGATAACTACATATACTCTGTATATTGACATATAAGACAGAATACAGACAGACAAGACAGGCAAACGTAACATATAGGCTGTCTGTTTACTGGTATTTAAAGTTCTACTTTATCTTGGCACAGATAAATAGTTTTACAATACTAAGTCTTTATGGATGATATTCAATTTTATCTTTCTCTCTGCTGCTTGATCTTTGTCAGTGTTGTGCTGCTGCTTCCTCAGTTCGCGTTCTGCTGTCTTTTATCACTTCATAGGGGAAGGCATTACTCATTCTGGCCCAGGACTTTAGATGATGAAGTTCCCTTCTTGAAGTCATGGCTTCTCAGCCTAGTCAGACTACTGGAACACAGTTTTAACTTGACAGTCTGGTTCTCCGCTTCTGGTCTACAAAGATAAGAGTTCGTTGAATTCAGATATCCAAGCAAGAGCAGCTCGTATCTTTTAGGTTCAGAAATTAGGATTCAAATGTTTTCGGTCATTTTGGAGAGATCCTCCTCCCTGAGAGAATCCCCAAACTTCTCTCAACTTGACAATCTCTTGTCTGTTTTCTTCTTCTCACCCCCTTTGAGAGATGGGGTGCATGTGGGTTTAAAGAAGAGTTGAACCTTCTCCTCTCTGGATTAAAGTTCCGTCCAGTTACAAAATCAGTGTCTTTTAATAGGCGCATTCTTCTGTCCATCCGAGTTTTCATTCCTTGATTTATAGGTTTTTGTCCTTGCTTAAAACCATTTCACACCTTCTTGCTTGAGAGATCTGCGGGGGTGGGGGGGGGGGGGGTGTTTTGGTATTTGTTTTTTCTTCCTACATAGGGATGGGAATTGATAAGATTTTCACGATTCCATTTTCGATTCTGTTTAACAATTCGATTCTTTATCGATTCTCTTATCGATTCTTATTTTTAAAAAAGGAGAACACACAGGTCGATTAACTTAGAACTTTGTTTTATATCTTATCTTTGAACAAGATAAAAATTTAGGAGTAGCATGACCTTACAAACCCAACAGTGAGATCTTAAGAGATCCACAGCCTACAGCTCCTCGATGGGGTGCCACGGGGTCCCCAGAAAAAAATGTGTAAATGTAAAATAATAATAAAATAAATATTCTTCTGTAGCAATAACAAAGTATAACATAAATTATTCGGTGGCAATTACACAAGAATGTCCAGTAACATTTACACTCTCCTTTTTAAAAGTATATATGAGCTGAGCACTCAAAAATAAAACTACATCAGCCAGCAACAAATACAATCAACTCAAGTCCAATGGAACTGTGCACTGTGCAATTCTGCAACCATCAACTATTTTGACAGCTACATCCATGTTGGCCGCATTATCAACAGTGGCTGCCACAACCTTGTCTTTGATACCATACTCCTCCAAGATCTCATCAGTCTCCTCTGCTACAGCTGTCTCTGTCTGTGCCTGGTACACTGGTTTGGTTTTGAGGACTTTTTCTTGAGCCTGGCCATTCCTGACATAATGCAGCGTTACTGTGAGGTAATGATCTTGACTAAAACTTGCCCATCCATCTGCAGTGACGGCTGCCTTCAACACGTTTCAGCTCAGAAATGGAAACGGATTAAACATCTGGTAAGAGGAGAACACGCAAATTTGACATTCCCTGACTTAGCCTACAATTAAACACATTCACTTACCGAAAATCGGGGGCATCTACTGTGGCAAATGGGTGCAAGCCTTTTACCACAAACTTAGTCACTGCTCGGTGGCATTCGTCTGTCCTGGCCTGTGTCATTTTACTTTTCCCCGCCTCTGTGAAAGGAGAAGCTACCGGTAGACTGCAGCGAGAACTGCCAGCATCTGAGACAGCCAGTCTCTGTCTGTCTCTCTTGTCATGGTCATCTAAATACAATGCACAGTAATAGCAGGTTTTGCAATAAGGCAAATCGCGCTAACATAATATGCAATGTTAGTTGATTGGTTACCTGCCGTATTAACTGGAGAGGACCTGCAAACGTTACCACTGCTGCTGGGTCGAGATTCACTAGTCCGGAGCAGATCAAAAACACAACATTCATTTAAGGTTATCGCGTGTTTTGTGTGCAAATGCTTTTGCATATTCGTAGTGTTTCCTCCCTTTGATGAAATATCTACTTTGCAAGTATTGCAAGTTGCCCTGTTGTCATCCTTTCTCGTAAAGTATAACCAAACTTTTGAGCATTTGTGCCGCTTAGGCGCCATGTTTCCTGCTGGGTAAATGACGCTACGCAACGCGGTGACGTCATTCGAGGGGACTGGAATCGATAGGGGAATCGTTTGCAAAAATGGCAAACAATTCCAAGGAATTGAAACAGTGGGAACCGGTTCTCAACAGAACCGGTTTTCGATTCCCATCCCTATTCCTACACCCCCTGAGACATGTGCATAAGATATATCAGTGATTGTAAATTGTTCTGTGTGAGGATGGATGAGAGTCTGTGTTAGTGGGCCTGTAATGGTTTGGTGCCTTGTTTAGGATTGTCTTTGGCCTGGTGCTGCTGGGACAAGATCAGGCTCCCCTGTGACCATGAATTGGGTTAAGTAGATTTGACAATTGTATTTCTTCATAAACTGCAGTGGGTTGGCACCCTGCCCAGGATTGGTTCCTGCCTTGTGCCCTGTGTTGGCTGGGATTGGCTCCAGCAGACCCCCGTGACCCTGTGTTCGGATTCAGCGGGTTGGAAAATGGATGGATGGATTTCTTCATAAATAACTGTCAAATTCTTTTCCTCATAATCTACTATTCTATACTGTAATAAAGTGCTAAGTTGTCCTGTTCCTCATGGCAATCTGATTGGTCAGTTTGACTTTGATGACGCACTTCCTCTTTCGATCACAAGTGTGAGACACACAAGGAGGAGTAAAGGTATAGGAGCAAGGCTGTCAGCCGTCTTCAAAGACCAGGATTATAAAATGGACACAAGGAGAGAAAGGTGCCTCAAAAATAATGACAGAGTCTGAGGAGCAGAATTTACAGAAACGTTCTTGAGAGAGAGAGAGCGCCGGTCAAGAAAGGTTCAGACACAGAAGGATACCGATTAAAGGTGCTAAAGGTACACGTAGGGCAAGAGACAAAACTATTTAAAAATATTTACTATTGCCTGTCTTCAACAGGTAGCTTGGTTAAAAAATAATAAATTGGTCATTTCAACTAATAGTAGCCATTTGCAACATTGGTAATGTCTTGGCTATATGTTTAAATGAATATGATGATACATTAAGGTTTAAGGTTTCTTTATTTAGTCATGTTTACACAAGAAAACATGAAATTTGGATTTTCAGTTGCATCTAATAACAGACAGAATGAAATAAAACAGTCAAATAGAAACAAGAAAGGTTAAGGTAAGGCGGTTAGATAATATATATTTACACCAAAAAAAAAAAGGTTGCAGGATATATATCAGCAACCTCTTTAATCATTATCTCCGATATTTCTTATTGAAAAGTCGTATGGCACTAGGAAGAAAGGAGTTTCTGGAGCGATTTGTGTACATTGACTTAAAGGTATTAATTTCTATTTAAAAGCTGTAAACCTTTCTGGATGATTCCAAATGTTTGAACATGTGTATATAATTTTAGTGTACATAAACCTGTCAGAAAATTGATTAAAGTTCTTCCAACCAAACATGATACCATTCTTTGACTATACCATTTTTTTCCAGTCCCATCTCCATTCTGAAACGTGTGGACTTCATCATTCACTTTACTAAATGAGTAAAGTGTATCTATCTCCTGCTGTTATCCATTTTCCCAGCCCATTTCCCCTCACTTCCCACCAGCACTTAAGTCCAGTGCTGATTGCTGTTCTTCCTCAACAGGCCCAAATGGTGAGCAAACCTGAGTACATGAGGTGGCGAGAGACTGGCGTGGCATTTGAGCTGCGGGAAGGTCTGTATGACACTGCTAACAGGAGCTTGGCTTCAGGGCTGCTTCTCAAACGTGTAAGTCTGTAGTTTGGGCTTTTTTTTTTTAATCTGAGGTGTTTCTCTCTTGTATATGTTTTAAAATTATTCTTTATATCCTCTTTCTGCCTTACAGGGATTGAGAATTGTTATTCTCTGTCTAATGTAGTGTTGTTATATCTTAAGGAAACGGTTTTATTCCTGCCATCCTAGGCATTTAACTTGCCTGTGTGCCAGTTATTTAAAACTGTAAAGTTACAATGGTGTTCAAAACAGAAAAGCACTAAGTACAATAAAGGATGTTTATTTGATTTTTCCTACAGAGTGGTGAGCGTGTGCCAGTCAGAGGCTACTGGGGTGACATTGTTAGCAGCCCATACATATCCTTCGGCATTGAAACAGATAATGAGAATCTCAAAAAAACAGCCAATGGACTTCCCACCAAGGTAGGCCCTATGACAGTCACTCTAACAAATGGTGACGGCTGCTATATTGGCTATTGGATTGGTGTTTTGGCTTCTATTGATTAACTCTTGGTTTGATTTTGTTGGACTCCTGTCTTGTTACAATCTTTTGTTTAATTTTTTTCATTTCAACTTATTCATTTTTATATAGTTTGAGTCTTTGGTTAACATGTTGAAATTTAATAAATGGTGTTATGTATTCTCTCATTTATAGCTTGGGATTTTCAAATGTAAAATAATAACGATAAAAGGAAACCAAAAATGCCAGCCACATTGACTGATGCCTTTCTTCCGTTGCATTCACTTGACATTTCTAATGATTAATAACGTTGGTACCCCTCAGCTTCCCATCCAGAATGAGTTTCTGTTGTCTGTTAGATTCTGAATCCTGTGGTCCTGGATTTGGATTAGGTGTCTTCAGAAACTGGGATGGTGGATGGTTGGGTGACTGGTGAGCACCACACTTTTTCGATAAATATACAGTATATATTTTTAAAACTTAATCCACATATTATTTTTGGATTGTACTTCGTTTTAATGATATTTATTTTTTTATCATTATGACCAAGACCTCATCATATCACCATTTTAGGACACAATTTCTTCACTAGAGACTTCAGTTCATGCAAGAATTCCTGGCCACGGCTATATCGTTTACCTGCTGTGTGAATGCTTGCTGCCATGCGACTGAGTTTGACAAGGATGTTTAAGTTGGTGATGCATTATGCAGAGGATCATCGCTTTGATTGAACATCCTAGCTTGTAGATAACTTCAAAACTTGCATTTCTCCCGTTAAATTTTGGGTTAGGAATTAAACAAATACTAGTTTGGCTTTTTGGCTTTTGTTTTGTTCCTTGGTTTCTGAATTAGTCTTGTCCCTTGGTTTAGTTCTCCATTCTCCCTGACTTTACTGAACCTTTGCCAGTCCCTTGACCATGAGGGTCTCTCCTCCCAAGTAAAACGGTTTTATTTTCTAATGTAAACCTTCATAAAATTACTCGTGCTCCGGCTGTCCATCGGTCTGTTCACAGCACATGCCTATCTCCCTTTCCTTGCTTTTGACTGGTCCCATTTGGGTCAATTTATAAATACTGTTGGGAAGCCCACCGGTCTAGTTTTACAGGTGGGCCTGCCTTTTGGCAGTGTATTCCCCAGGTTGACTGAGGTCAACACAACGGCGCATTATTTGTGACTTGCTATTTCAGACTGCCCAGGATGTTTCACTATACAACCTGCAGACAATTTTAAAAGACCTTGTGCCAAAAAAAGATGCAGAAGAGTCCGAGCCCTCAGTGATTGGAGAAGAAGCAACCCAGGGGGATGGAGAAGGAAGTGCAGCAGCACTTGATCCAGAGAATCATTGTAAGTCCTCGTGTGTCACCCAAAGAAGTCTTGAAGGAATACTCCACAAAGTAATGATATTTTTTATCTGCTACTTACCCCATGTGTTTTGTAGAGACGACAGAGAAACGTGCAATCTCAAGTTAATTCATGATAAAATATAAGCCAATGGTGATCCAGCTGTGCAGTGTTAAACAATATGAAAAATGTCGATTTTAATAAAAAAAAATAAAAAAAAAAAAATAATGAATTTTTTGCTAAAATATTGTTAAATAGATACTTTCTGAAAAATCTGTATGCATCATATACAGGAGACACATTTCCCATAATGCCTAGTGTGTTTCCTGTTTATGATACGAGACGATTTTTACCAGAAGTATCTATTTAACAATATTTTAGCAAAAAATCCATGTTCTGAGTAAACAACTGGATAACTGACATGTGGATTATGCAACACAATTAATGTTCAGATTTTTTTTTCCATGGAATTTCTTTCATGTCATTTGCTGTTGTACAGCATTGAGCACTATCAGCTTCTGTTATATCCCAGACATTTTACGTAAATTCTTCATGAAAACTTGAGATAAAAAATCTTTCTCAATCCTCACTACAAAGCACATAGGCGAAATGATTTTAATAATTTTTGGGTGGAGTACTTCCTCACCTCCTAGCATTACTGTTCAATGATACTTCCACTTTAATAAAAGGGTAAGTGTCTGCGTGTTGGTCCTTATGTCTGTCCGGATGCATTTCTAGTAACATTTTTTGTAATAAAATACATTGCATTTGTCCTTACACCAAACGGCTCATCACAATTGTTTGTAGTGATGCATGTTATTACTGCAAATGCTTTTGATGTGCCATCTATTGGAATGACAAGTGCCATGCATTTTATTACTACATGCATTACAAAATAAATTCCAACAAATGGTGCACTGCAGAAGTCAACTCTGAGGTCTGCATTGATTTGCTTAGATTCAACTCTTCTTAGATGGGTAGCACAGCAAGTATGTAATAATTTGTAATGCTATCATGATTATAATGCTATCATTATCATAAAGAAGTAAGAGAAGCAATTTATGAACATGTAACTAAAAAAATTAATTACTGAAAGCTCTTATGCTTCAACATAAAATTAATTTGTATAAAGTTACACATATTTTTCCTAAAAACTTTTAATGGACTTGGCAGATTCAGAAATAAATGGACAGTGATATATTAAACTTTGTAAACTTTTTGTATTAGTGTTCTGTAATAAACAACAGGCCATCTCGGGTCCCTGCCTTGCTCTTGCTGATGTTGGGTGATTCAGTAAGGAGCAACCTACTGCATAGTGACAGTACACACTACATTACCCAGAGAATGATGGCTAAAAGTACAGTAACAAATTCTGTGCTGTTTAAAGTAAACAAGAAGTCCAGTTGAATTTTTTTTTTTTTTTTAATAGCATCTTCACTGCAGTCTCAATTTTCCATCCATTTTCTTCCTTTAAACTGTCTTGACAAACTGGCTGAGAAGAATTGCTACAATCAGCTCTTTGACATCATGTACTTCTCTTGCAGGTATGTTATTTTCACGGGATTGACCTAAAACATGTACAAGTTGTGCCAGGGCTTGGTGGTCCTCTGCGTTGTTATGTAGTGATTTCATGCCAAGTGTAGTAAAGAACAGACTCTTGGATAAAGAATCGTTTGTTTATTTTTTTGGTGGTCCCCATTGATATCCTGTTAGAAACGCAACCTTCTTGTTAGTGTCTTGGCAGTGGGCAGTTGGCATGCTGGGAAGAAATGTACTGTAGTTATTAGACTGGTAACCAAATTGGCTGATGTTCACAGATGAGGGATGAGGGTGTAACAGGCCCAGTATGAGCCACCTAACCTGAGAGTTGTGCCAGGGCTTGGGAAAATGTATCTGTATGAGGACAATGCAAAAAGCCCCTCCATCTAAAGCATGGTTGCTATCAGTGGGCTCTACACGAGGACTGGAAGGACAGAGAAATGGCAGGTTTACATCCTAGCTTGGTAGTGAACAGACTCTGGCTGACATGGGAAGCTGTTACAGTGTCTACATGTCCGCCTCTGCTCCTGGAGACTGCAACAGTCAGGTGATGTCTGAATTAAGCTTTTCTCTTGGTGGCGTGTGTGTGTGTGTTGGGTGTGTGTGTGTGTGTGTGTGTGGTGGAGCTGCCACTTCATGCTTCTTTAATTGATAATCATTTCAGTACCAATTAAATTAAATTAATCATCTAATGACTATTGTTAAGTACAGAAGATGTCATTTGTTATATGATTGCCTCTACCCTTCCTGGATTTGGACTTGGTGGCATGCATATTATGTCAGGCTCCTATTTCACACCGTTAGTTACAGAGAGTCACTCTGAGCTTACAGCAGCGGTTCACAAACTGTGGGGAAGTAACAAAAAAGGGGGCGTAAACGTTGCCATATGTGGCGTAATTTCGCTATTCGCAGGGAAATTTTAAACTTGTAGAAGTGTATCGGCAGCAAAAAATATAGGAATAAATTTTGTTAGGGTTTCAAAAAACCATTATGGGGGCGCGATTAAAACTGTTATGAAAACTTGGGTCGCAAATACTTAAAGGTTGAAAAACGCTGGCTTATAACAATGAAAAAAAAAAACAACTCTCCGCCTTTGCTTTGTGACTGTAGAACAGCACTCTGCACATCACATCCATATATCTCATAGTGTCTTCTAGTCTTTCTCTTTTCATGTATTCATTTTTGGAAGGCAGGTATTTCACCTTTGAAGTCGTGGGGGACCAGAGGTTAGCTCTGCAGTAGTTGGTAGGTCCCAATTCTAGACCAGTTGTCAATCCATCACCAAGCACAATCGCTTGCACCAGGCTGATTTAGAGTCTGCCATGTTGATGATCGGTGTTGGGTGTAATGCATTAAAAGTGAAGCACATTTATGCAGTCACATTACTTACTTTTTAAAGTAACACAGTAAATAACCTAATGCTCTACTTATTTTATTAAAAGTTAAAAACAAAACAGTTACGGAACCTTATTGTCAGTCATTCCAAAAAGAAATGAATAAAATGTCAGCATTATTTTGCAAAAGTAGTGTGTTTTTATCGTGAAGACGTTGCCTGCTACACATGTGAACTCCAGCTGCCTAGTGACAGCTAGTGAGGAAGAGTTAAAACACATGCATAGAACACAATCAAATGACAAGAACTGAACAGACAATATGGGTATACATTTAACCCTGCATGTGCTGAGGGTTAGAGTTAATCTGCACAGTTTAAAAGCCACAGGAGTCCATGATTATCCTGGTGAAAGGCAGGAAGTAAGCATTGTGGATGGTCCATTGACACTTTGCAGGTTTTAATCGTACAGTTAAGCAGAAAAGAGTGTGCTGCATGCAAACCATTAACAGAAACCTATTAATAAAATGCCGCAGATCTTCAGGGGCTCGCATTGGAGATTGAAAAACAGGATGCATGTTATTTATTTGATAGCATATGAAGGACTAAACATATTTATAAAACACAAAAAATGATCAATTTTGGATGTTTTTCTTGTATATGGGCTTCAGATTCAATAACAAATAAGTTTTCATACAAAAGAAAAAAGTAATGCAAAAGTGATGCATTGTTTGTAACACATTATACTTTATAATAACTATAACATATTTAGTTACTTTTTTTTGTAAGTAGCAAGTGATGCAGTTAAACTACTTTTAAAAGTAACATTCCAGGACACTGTTGATCATTAGTAGGCATGCTGTCACATTGGGGTGGCTCGATTTAGTCTGTGTGAAGACCCGACTTCTTGAGTCTGGGTAGAGCTGCTCATATGACCGAGGTAAATGCTCCCAACAGAGCACTTACTCACAGTATTGTCCATTCATGCAGTCGAGGCTTCTCTGCATAGAGAGGGTTCACAGAATGTCTGTAGAGTCCTCTAAGGGTGGCCAATCCTCACCTAGTGTTTTATAAGTAAGAATGGCTGGAACCAGTCACAGCATCCAAGTTTATAAATGTCTTACCATTGTGTACTAAGAAGAATGTATCATGAGGCAATAGACTAAGAGTGACAGGTCTAGAGGGAAAGCATTAGTGTGAAGTTTGAGGTACACAAGTGGGTGGGTCACCCCAACTGAAATACAGGCACCCAACTCTGTATAGCCGGGTTGGTGGAACAGCTAACTTTTATTCTGTGATCGCTTCTTCTAATACTCAGTCTCCCTTGGATTAATCCTCCTTTCTATGTTTTTGGTATTGGAAAACCACACTTTTTGATATGGTCAGGATATGACTCCTTACTTTCTGGCAAGTAAACACTATACCACTTGGGTTCTTTTTGCTTTTTTGTCACACAACACAATTCTGCAGTTTGTAATCCTGCCTAAAACTGAAATACTACCCAAATGTTTTGTTACACAGTTTATTCTTGTTAGAGCTGTTTGTATGTTTAAGAAGGATTTCTGCTTTAGAGATAACCACTAAGATCAGTTTTGGTCAATAAGTGTGTGTGACAGAATACATGTATTAAGTGTATTATTGTATTATGTGTATGTTGTATATTATTGTGTGTATTATGTAAATGTTTATTGTGTGTGTGTGGCAGAATACATTATGTCTATTATGATAGAATGCAATATGTGTGTATGTAAAGGTTTGTATGTCCTATTCTGTATGTATGTATGTATGTATGTATGTATGTATGTATGTATGTATGTATGTATGTATGTATGTATGTATGTATGTATGTATGTACTAAAAGGAATGAGAGCCTTTCTGGAATCTGTGCACACCTAGAATGATGCAAAGGAGTCACAATTAAAAATTCTGAATTCAATAAACGCACAAGGAGGATCATCACAGGGAGAATACAAAGTGCAAAAGAAAATACAAAACAAAAACCCTATGTACACGGGCAATTTACTAAGTAGGCCTGCACTCCTGTCTGCTCCAATCTCTTTACTTGAGCTCTGGGTCACAGGGGGCTAGATTCTATATTGGAAATATTGTACACATGGCCTAACTAGCCCAAGACAAGACACCAGGGTGCTCTCATACACACAACCCTGCACAAGGTCACCAATCAGCTGGACTGACATATCTTTGAGGGTGTAGGAGAAAAAAACAGATTATCCAAAGAAAAATACACACACACACACATATACAGGGATCTGCTGCCCTTCATTCGCTTGTCCAGCCCACAAATAGTACACAAGGCACACTCCTCCCATCTTTCTTTTTCTCAACCATGGTTTCTTCTTGTTAATGATCCTTAAACCCAACTGCTGCCTCAAATGTGCTTCTAGCATGAGACAAATTGTTTGCCTAAAAGACCACAAGGCTAGTGGGCCCCCATTCTCCTTACATCCCATACATGACAGGGTCTTTTAACTCCTCCTCACTTACAATACAATACAATACAATACAATTTATTTTTGTATAGCCCAAAATCACACAAGATGTGCCACAATGGGCTTTAGCCTGAAGAGGCATCTCTTATAGTAGCAGGCAGACCATTCCACAGTTTAGGGGCCCTGTAACTAAAAGCTCGACCTCCCAATGTTATTTTATTAATTCTTGGAATCATAAGCAGACCGGCATCTTGAGATCTTAATGTGCGCTCTGTTTTGTAAGTCATGATATGTTCAGACAAGTAAGCCGGACCTTGGCCATTTAATGCTTTATATCTTAAAAGGAGGATTTTGAAATCTGCCCTAAACTTAACTGGGAGCAAGTGTAAGGATTTAAGAACTGGAATACTGTGTTCGTATTTTCTTGTTCTTGTAATAATTCTTGCAGCAGCATTTTGGATTAAGTGGAGGCTGTATAAAGAACAATTTGAACATCCAGTGAACATTGCATTGCAGTAGTCAATCCTACTAGAAATAAATGCATTTCAGAATCCTGCTTATTTATAAAAATGCCTTAATTTCCCAACATTTTTAAGATGGAAGAAGCATGATTTGGACAACTTTGTAATGTGTGCTTTAAATGACATGCTGGAGTCAAAGATAATTCCTAGATTTGCGGGCTGATTCAGTAAAATTAATGTTGATCCCAACTGAGCTAAATGATGACAAAATATTGTTGTGATCAGCATCATTCCCTTCAATAATTAACATCTCTGTTTTATCAGTGTTTAAAGATAGGTAGTTCTCATCCATCCACTCCTTTAATTCACTAACACAACTAATTAAAGACATCATCGGAGAAACTTCATTTGATCTAAATGAAAGGTATAACTGGGTATCATCTGCACATGAGTGAAAATTAACGTTATGTTTCCTAATGATAGATCCAAGTGGAAGCATGTCAATTGAAAACAGTAAAGGTCCCAGTACTGAGCCCTGCGGGATACAATATCTCACTTCTGTGTATAATGATGAAGTACTGTCAGCAGATTTCTGTACATATTGGAATCGATTTGATAAATAAGAACTAAACCAAGCGAGCACAGTGCCTGTAAGGCCAACATCATTTTCTAGCCTGTGCAATAAAATAGAATGGTCAATGGTGTCAAATGCTGCACTTAAGTCTAACAACATAATTACAGTGGATTTTCCTTCATCAGAGGATATCAGAATGTTGTTTACAACCAGACTAGAATTTCTCAAATAAATTGTCATGCGTAAGGTGTGACTGAAGCTGATTGGCGACTACTTTTTCTAGTATTTAAGAGAAAAAGGGTAAATTTGAAATAGGTCTATAATTATTAAGTATGTGTGGGTCTAGGTCTGCTTTTTAAGTAATGGTTTAATGACTGACACTTTTAGTGCATCAGGTACACTGCCATGCGATAATGAACTTTTGATAATGTTAAGAATAGGTGCTGCAAGAACATCCATTGCACTTTTTACTAGTTTTGTTGGCACTGGATCTAGCGAACAAGTAGTGGGTTTCATTTTAGAAATTAAAGTAAGACTTCTGCGGTGGGCTGGTGTCCTGCCCAGGGTTTGTCTCCTGCCTTGCACCCTGTGTTGGCTGGGATTGGCTCCAGCAGACCCCCGTGCCCGTGTAGTTAGGATATAGCGGGTTGGATAATGGATGGATGGATGGAAGTTAAAACTTCCTGCTCAGTTACAGGATTAAAATTACTAAAGTGAATGCAATCTGCTAAGCTAGTATGCAGCTTGTACTGTTGATGCTGAGATCTGGGATCTTATATTTTTAATTTTCTCATTGAAGAAGTTCATAAAGTCTGTACTGCTAATATCTGTTGGTATTTTGCACTGTAGATCTGAATTCTAATTTGTTAATTTAGCCACTGTTCTAATCAGTACCCGAGGATTTCTATTATTGCTATCTATTATTGTAGAATAGTATTCTGAGCGAGCTTTAAAGAGAGCTTTTTTATACTTTTTAACACTCTCTGTCCATGCAATTTGAAAGACATGTAGCTTTGTTGTTCTCCATCTGCGCTCCAGTTTTCCACACTCTAATTTAAGAGTTTGAGTGTTTTCATTAAACCAGGGAGAGTGTCTATGCATGTGCTTTGATCACTTTTGTTTTAAGGGGAGCCACTGCATCCAGAGCATCTCTCAAGGTCCATGTGACGAGTTGTTTTCTTTCTCTCTTTAGAAGGTTTTATTGGTGGACTTTACCCTATGCCACGGTGTCCTGGTTGTGCAACATCTTGCCAGCTGGACAACCCCTCACAGTGCATAATATCCTCATATGTTGTCTTCTACGTAAGTATCTCAGAATAACCAACTCCATTGCTCTCTTTGTGGCAGTATGATTCACCAGCTGAAGCCGGCCTTGAGGAGGACTGCAGCTCCGGGAGCCAGTTTGATTGTTGAGATGGCCAGGTAAGAGCCTTTAGAAATGGACAGAAAATCCGTATCAGTATCACTTTACTGCTAGCATGTGAAACATACCAGACTTGACTTTGGTTAAGTGCAAACATGAAATACAAAACATTACCAACACAAGACAATACAATTTGAACCAACCATTAACCTAACACTGTGCAAACTACTATACAAATACAACAATTGCTTGAACAAAACACTTACAAACTTCAATAGTTAACCCAAATAAATAGAAAAACTATACAAAATAACACAGATAGCAACTAGTACAACTTGAGTAAGTATGAAGTATTTATACGTAGACAAACAGTTACCAGTTATACATTACAAAAACAGGAGTAACCCTATGTAAGTTTATTTAAGATCTGAATAATCTGAGAAAAGAAGCTGCAGAGATGGCATGTAGTTTGGGTCGCAATGGACCTGTACTTCCTCTGTGATGGCAATTTAATGAACAGATGGGTGCTGGGGTGGGTGGAGTTAAAAAAAAAAATCAAAGTTTTTTTTTTTTTTTTTTTGCTATGACCTCAAGGTTTTTTTGTGAACAGTTCACCTCTCATATGGCTTAACAAACACTTGTGCTTTTATCATAGTATTTCAACTTACCCTCTAACGGGCAAAATTCTCTTATTTCATATTGTGACTTTAGTAACCATAACCGAGCTGCAGCTTTGGTTTCATTTATCTGGTCAATGCATTTCTTTTCACAGGCTGACGCTTATAGATGAACTCCTTCAAATGATGCATGTTAACAAAGTTTATCTAATGGCCGTGTATGTAGTCATTGTAGCACTGCCATGTGTACAGAGAACAGTCAGATTCCAGCCAGCATGTGCAACTCTCTGGCGCCATGATACGCAACAATGAATCAGAACATCATTTTATTTAATAGATTAGCTTACCACTTGCTCAGTTCTGTTCCCAGTTCATTTCTTTTGTTTTTTTTTTCTTGCAGTTTGCGAATTTATTATTTTCCATACAATGTTTCATGTTTCCATTTAGGTTTTTATATTTTCACATGAAACCTGTGTTTTAGTGTTTTCAAATCATATAGACTTTTTCATCAGCAGTTGACTTACAGGACAATAAAAACAGGAAAACTGCAGCACTTTCTAATAATAATTAATCACATTTATATAGTTCCCACTACTTAAAGTGCTTTACATAGACAGAGTTGAACCACTTTAATCACCACCGATGTGAAACTCTCGTCTGGATGATGAGACAGCAGTCATTAGTGTGCCAGTACACTGGACACACATCAACTATTAGGTGGTGAAGGGGAGATAAAGACAGACAATTGGGGACAAGGAATGATTAGGGGAACAGAATGACTGGTGGGCAATTTGGCCTAGACTTTGGGATAAATCCTACTCCTTTCAAACGATGCCCAGGGATCTTTTATGACCACCGTGCATCAGGACCTCAATTTTACGTCTCATCCAAAGGACAGTACCATTTTTACAGCCCAGTGTCCCTGACCCTGCAGTGCGGAATTTTGATTCACACACAGATCAAGGGGTAAGAACTCCCAATGGCCTCACCAACAGCTCTTCAAGAATCAACCCAAGCTTTCTCTAGATGGTCTCCTATCCAAGTACTGGCTGGGCCCAAACATGCTTAGTTTCAGGCGGATGACCTGTTCAGAAGCACAGGTACTATGGCTGCTGTTCTAGGAATGTGCTGTCAGTTGAAGTGGGATGAAGGAGCAGTGATGCCGTAGATCAGTCTGCATTGAGAAGATGAGCATTTCCAAAAGGGTAGTCCATGGTGTAGTGACCAATGTGTGTTTACTGACATTGTTCAGCATGGAAAAGCTTGTGATCAGGCTGGGATGGAGAAAAGGAGACACTTGTCAACAATATCAGGATAGCGGGGATAAATTTCCACCCGTTTTTGGAACCTGATGCCATCCGATGCAAGAGGAGAATGAACCTTTGACATGCAGTAGTCTACTACTTCATGCATACACTTGCACTTAAGCTAGCAGATTTAGAGTCGCTAGCCAACTGCAGTGATTTTAACCAGTGTGTCACCTTGCCACCCAGGAATAAAATACCTCTGCAAATTTACAAACTTCCTAGCAACAGTTCTCCAATTTAAAATGGAAAATGCTGTTGGAAAACAAATAATGTGGTTGTCGAATTAGCTGTTGGGTGCTGTGGCATTTACACAATAAAAGTCATGACAGACTACTTTTATTAAATCCAGTGGTAAGGAGTAAAGCAACATTACAAAATAAAGTCAGTCATGGCCACGATCATGACATCAATTGATGGATCGACTTTCATGTTTAAAGGAATTTGCTAAATTTATAGTCAAGAAATCAGAAACAGAATTTTCTAAATAGAAGAGCACCCTAAAACAAACTTTTCTATTATTTAAAGAAGTTTAAACTCTGTGTTACATAAAATGTCATCTTATATAACATGTCTGCCATGAAGTCATGAGTCACAAAGTTGAGCAGTCTTTTTTCAAGACCTGAGACCTCATGTATAAACAGTGCGTACATATAAAATGTTGTGTACGCCCGTTTCCACAATCACTTCGAGATGTATAAAAACTAAACTTGGCTTAAAACCACACACATTTTCACAGTACCCTTCCCTCTTGTGTATGTAAGTTTGTGCTCGGTTTTGCAAACTGGTGGCACCTAGCATCAAAACAGTGCTACTGTTTCTGTGGTCTGCTTTTCTTTTTTAGACTCACTTCTATGATGCAGGTTTTATCAAATACACTGAAATTAATTGGATATTGTTTACAAATTTTATTCACTTGATTGCAATCATTCTGTAACAATATAATGGTTACATTATACAAACCATTCCAATTGCCATGGCTGCTTTAGTGTTGTTAGAAGACAATGCAAATGGAAGATTTAAAAGAGAGCATATATCTATAGATAATGATGACTGGCTTCTAAGTTGATTTTGATTTCCAGGAGCTATCCTCTTGGAGCTGTGTGCTGAACACAAAGGCAGACTTTGAGGAATTGAGATCTACAGTACCTGCTCCTTTGCAAGTTCTGTCCACTCTCTGGTTTTTATCCACAGGAGCTTTTCAATGTGAACTTGCTGACTGCTCGGGTATTTTTCAGTCCTCACTTGAGTCACGCCATGCCAGCTGTATAGAATGGTATTATCCTCTTGTCATTCAGATCTATAAGATTGTCCTTATACTGTGGTTGAACTGGGAAACATCAAAGAGCAATATGCAGCAACATCTGGTTTTCTAAATGTAATCGGAGCAGTCAACTGCACGCACATTGCTATTGCAAATGCGCCAGACAAGTTACATCAGCCAGGGATGAATCGCCAAAAGAATGAGTTTGCATTACATCATACAGTATATAGCAGGAGTGCCTATAAAAACAGCAGCTCCACACAGTTGCAGGTGCTTTTTCCAACTAGTGTGGCAAAAGGCAAGCAGTTCTTTTAAAGATAAAGAACAGAGATTCGATCCGTTGTGGCACTCGGTGCTGATTTACACTATAAAGACACCTTCAGAGAATGAATTTGCTTACGTAAATAGAAAGCATTTCCACTCTATTAATGTGCTGCTGTATAGTGCACAGAACATGTGTTGCATTGTGCAAGCATGTAACGTGCTCCATATGTAATGTGGCACACAATCGTGGCTTGCCCGTACCTGAAGTGACACTGTATGATGACCCTGACCCACCAAATGATCAGTCAAATTGGACAGTGTTACAACTTTGAATGTAATTAACAGAAAGTAAAAACAGGTGATCAGATGCAGCATTTATATTTATTTCCACTTTTGTCCTTACGCCATGTTTTAGTGTGAATTCTACACATAACGTTATACATGAGACCCCAGAACTTTAACCAGAATTTAATGTCAAAAAAAAGAGATTTAAAGCAAACACTTTCCCCAGTTATATTTTTGATTTTATATGTGAGTAACAATAAAAAGGCCTTAATGTTGGGATGTTTCTCTATACGTACTAATGACAATATCATGATATTATTTGTCAAGACAGACAACAATCGTGTCACTGGCACATCTTATTCAAGGCCTTAAGAGTCACGCGGATTAAAGTAAATGACTACTACAGAGTCTTAGCTTTAAAATGAATGGCAAAAATCTGAAAAAAATTATGGGCTTACTGTCAATAATTATGAGAGACACAGTAATCTGTATCAATGTTTTTATATCTAATTAGCCATAGCTGCAGAGATGACAACTAACTAACACAAATCAGGGTTTGAAAAGTCAACTGTATGCCCTATTGTAAACACCAACAAAAGCAGGAATATCAATACTGCATAGGCCATTCAAATGCTTGGTTTTCATAATTGTAGTTTTCTGGATTTCTTTGCAGCAAAGTTCTTGATTGGATCACTAAAGTCCAGTTTCCAAACCAGATCACTCTCAATAGACATCAGAGTCAACTGATTTAGTCTTTCCTGTTCTCTTGTGGATCTGAGCCTATTCTTCACTAGTCTGAGCTTGGAGATTGAAAATGTGACAGTCAATGACTGGTAAAGCCTAAAAGCAAAACCTACACTTGGGAAGATAATAATTAATTACATTTACAGTATATCATGCTTTTTAAGGTACTGAAAGCACTTTACACAGTGAGTGGGGAGCAATTTCAACCACCACTAATGTGCAGTGTCCATCTGGACAATGCAGCAGCAACCATTTTGTGCAAGTATGCTCACCACACATTAGCTGTTAGGCGATGAAGGGGTGAGATATAGTTAACCAATCGAAGACGGGGGATGATTTGGGGACCGGAATGACCAGGCCATGGTGGACAATTTAGCCAGGACATCTGGATGCACCCTACTCCTTATGAAGGATGCCCAGTGTCCACAGAGAGTCAGGACCTCAGTTTTTACATCTCATCCAAAGGACAGCACCATTTTTACAGCCCAGTGTCCCCATTACTGCACTAGGGCATTGGGATCCACACACGGACCACAGGGTAAGGACCCTCGGCTGGCCTCACCAACATCTCTTCCAGCAGCAACCCATGATTTTCCTAGATGATCTCCCATCCAAGTACTGTGCATGTGGTATGTCGTGCAATTTTTTTTTTAACAAATTACAAAAGCTACAGACTAGATGACATGGCTTTAGTGCTTATGAATTCTCTGAACTGGACAATCCGCTAAGCACTGCATCACCGAGCCTTAAACAATAAAAGACACAGACGGAACAATAACCACAAACAAAATACAAGAAATGGCCACAAGCAAGCAATAAGTGGAAAAAATATATACAAATAAAAATCAGACAGCAGCTGCAAACAACTGTGGATAAACAAAACCCCAATAGCGCAGAACAATACTCCTCTACCCGTCTTTGTGTGTCTCCCAAGCTCTAGTCACTACTACCAGCCTTGAAGCCAGTGTTATTTTTATGATCAGCAGTCTTTGTTAATTTCTTGTAGCTTCTCCTAGATTAAGTTCAAAAGCTCTATTTAGACACATAGTTAATGAAAATCTAAGGAATATAAAGAAACAGTTGTTTCATTTTATGGTGAAGCAAAATGGTAGAAAATGGTGTTGCAGCAATACAGTCAATATGTTTGTTTCTTGTCTTGTTTCATCTGCCGTTACCCTGGTGATTTATCCCAGAACCAATCAAGAATGTACACTGCATGTCATGCTTGTCTTGCAAAGTATCATGGGGTGCTGGGACAAAAAAGTTTGCCTAAGCAGGCATTACAATGAATTTTCAGGAAATAATTCTGTGAACACCTCTTCCAGAAAACCCAGCAAATTCAATGCGACAAACGTCGAGGCCCTGGGGTACTGCCCCTATAAGCCCTTGTCAAAATCCGGGCATGAGAGCAACTAAGAAATTCATTGTACTCTATACACGTGATAGTGCTATGACTATTGTCATTGCATTAGTGTTGGTGATTTACGTGTCTTTAATTTATAATTATTATTGTGTTTTGGAGCACAATTCAACTGTTTTTGAATTTTAGTTATAGCTAAGCTTCATTTAGATGTGAGAACCCCAAACTGATTCTGCATACAGAAATTTTGCCAGCAAAAACAATTCACATGAATTCGAAAATAACCTTGTTACCCAATTTCACTGAATTATAAAAATGGCATGACATCTTACATCATTGTCTTATATAAAATAAGAAAAGCAATATTTAGCTCAGTTAGATGTCACATTCTGTGGTTGTTTTGTATTCGGAGCGATGTGCTATTTCCCCAAATATGTTATCTTTCCTCTTCATTTTCACAATGAAAGACAGAATCTTTTCAGTTGCTTTTTTTTTTTTTAATAATTGAGCAGGTCAGTGGACCGTATCCTTGCATCTCATCCAACACCTCCAACTGGACATGCTATCAAAACAAGTGGAAGGGCACTAAAAGTGAAGTGCGTATTATGTGGTATGTTTTAGCAGCAGTAGTGGAAATTCATCAATAGCCTCAGAAGGGCATGAAGATGCAGCAACCCCAACTGAAATGGGTGACATTTATGGAATCCGGTGGTGACCTCGATTATCTGTATGTAATTTTCTAACACCAGTCTTCTACCCTCACCCCACAGGTATATACTGGACGTGCACAAAGACCAGGCCGCTGGATTGGTGTCCCGGGTGACTGAACTTGCTAAAGAAGCAGGATTTACCCCAACCTTACATAATGAAACTATTGCCTGCTTTGAGCTCAGTGAACCATGACTATTGCAAATATAATCCCAGTAGCTATGGACACAAAAGGAAAGTGTGAGGGGGAAGGACTGACCTTCACCTAATTCTAACAATAAAGACTTTTGCAGTAGTACGTTACTGGCCTTGGATGTGTAATGACTTAAATTTGGATTAGAAAATTGCATATTTTGGCCAACCTCAACCCGAGTCACCATAGGTAAAGTTACCAGAAGGACTGGCACCTCTGACTCCACAGCATTGTTACTATGCTGTGCATTTCAAAGCACTGGAATAACAAGAAGATACCGAATTATACCCATGAGTTGTCACCCTGATGAACTTTGTCTACAGTGATTCCACAGCAGGAAGGTACTATGGAACACTTGCTAAGAAGCTGGACGTAAAAACTCAAAAGTATGTCTTGTGATGCCCAGGTTGCCTACAGCTGGCAAAGTCCTCTTGAACCGGGGACATTGATTGTCATAAACCGAAGATGGACTGGCAATGAGGACACAGAACAGCAAGCTTTGGTGTAAACAGTGTAGAGTGCTTTTTATTTAATCAATCCAAACTGTGTCCAGAGCAAAATGCAATGCATTCTTTCAAATAAATAAATAACCTGTAAAAATGTGTACTGTTGAAGGTTAAAAATCAAACAAATTAATCAAAATCAAAGTATAAACATGGTCAGGATCCAGCCATGAACAAAGAATCATGAGCCTCTGTGCCTCCTTCCAAAATGATGTTTCCTCTGCTCACCCTTTACAGTCTTCTCAGAGAGAAGAGGCGTCCTTCAGCAAGCACAGTCAACCCATTACCTGGCTCGTGTGCCTACCACCATTATCCCTCTACCTCCCTTTCCATCTCCCGCTGCTGTTCCATGGTGTTCTGCAGGATCTGCTGGTCACTCGCACTCCCTCCTCTCCATAACAGCACCAGCCTTGCCACAATCCTGACTCACCTTTTAATCTCCTTTTTCACTCTCTATTTCTCCCCCTCTTGATCTCCTCCGACTCCCTTTTATACTCCTGTGGCTGCGGCATCCTAATTACAATCAGTAGAGTGCCGATGTGGAACAGCTGAACTGATCAAGCAATCTGCTCATCTCCACACCGAACACTCCGCAGTCACACAGTTCCACAGTCGAGTGCACCCACAAAGCCCAAGATGCACTGCTTTTATTTAAAAACCTGCACACCACCATAGATCCCTAAAACACCTCATCATACAGTACATCTGTTGTGGGAAATGAATTGGAAGTGAAAACTGAAAAGTTAACGGAATCACTTACTGCACATAAATTTGTATTGGAGATAATGAACCAATAGCTTAGGTGTAGGGGACACAGTGCCACTAAGATTCACACCGTTGAAGGGATGGTGATTTATTTAATTTTTCAGTGGGAACCTCAGGAACACAACCAGCCTTGGCCCAACTTGCACACAGTCACTGTCAGAGACACAGGAAAAAAGGGCTTAACCAATAATCAAACTGAATATATTAAACAAAAGCAGAAGGCAAAATATAACTAAATAATAAAGAAAACCACAACTCTCCTCAGAACCCGATCTGCGATCCCCAAATTAACATGATACAGCAACAACAACAACAAGCACAATAAACCCCTAACAATAAACACTAATGATAAAATCCATAACACAGTCCAAGGCACCGGCAACAGATGAATTTAGAATTTAGAAAAATCTAGAAGAGAATAAGCCATTCAGCCCAACAAAGCTCACCAGTACTATCCACTTATTTCTTCCAAAAAAACATCAAGTCAAGTTTTGAAAGTTCCCAATGTCTTACTGTCTACCACACTACTTGGTAGCTTATTCCAAGTGTCTATTGCTCTTTGTGTAAAGAAAAACTTCCTAATGTTTGTGTGAAATTTACCCTTAACAAGTTCCAATTGAGTCCCCGTGTTCTTGATGAACTTATTTTAAAATAACAGTCTCGATCCACTGTACTAATTCCCTTCATAATTTTAAACACTTCAATCATGTCACATCTTAATCTTCTTTTGCTTAAACTATAAAGGCTCAGTTCTTTTAATCTTTCCTCATAATTCAACCCCTGTAGCCCTGGAATGAGCCTAGTCGCTCTTCTTTGGACATTTTCTAGTGCTGCTATGTCCTTTTTGTAGCCTGGAGACCAAAACTGTAGACAGTATTCAAGATGAGGCCTCACCAGTGCATTATAAAGCTTGAGCATAACCTCCTTGGACTTCTACTCCACACATCATGTTATATAGCCTAACATTCTGTTAGCCTTCTTAATGGCTTCTGAACACTGTCGGGAAGTCAATTGCTTAGAGTCCACTATGACTCCTAAGTCCTTCTCATACGGTGTACTCTTGATTTTCCGACCACCCATTGTGTATTCAGACCTCACATTTTTATTTCCTATGTGTAATAATTTACATTTACTGACATTAAATTTCATCTGATACAAATCTGCCCAAGCCTGTATGCTATCCAAGTCCTTCTGTAATGATATAACGGATTCCAAATTATCTGCTAATCCTCCTATCTTGGTATCATCTGCAAATTTAACCAGCTTGTTACTTATATTCCTATCTAAATCATTTATATATATTAAAAATAACAGCGACCCTAGCATTGACCCCTGTGGAACACCACTCTAAACATCAGCCAATTCTGAAGAGGTTCCTCGCACCATCACCCTCTGCTTCCTGTGTCTGAGCCAATTCTGCACTCATCTAAAAATATCACCCTGAATTCCCACTTATTTTAGTTTGGTGCCCAACCTCTCATCTGGCACCTTATCAAATGCTTTCTGAAAGTCAAGTTAAATAATATCATATGCTCCACTTTGATCATATCCTTTTGTTGCCTCCTCATAGAATTCCAACATGTTAGTAAAACACAATCTCCCTCTTCTGAACCCATGCTGACTGTTCACAAAAACATCTGTATTTGCCATTTGTTGCTCAATCTTATCCTTAAAAATTCCTTCCATTAATTCTCCTGTGATGCATGTTAAGCTTACTGGCCTATAGTTACTTGGATCTGCCTGGTCACCCTTTTTATATAATGGGATGATATTTGCCATTTTCCAGTCCTTTAGAATCTCTCCAGTGTGCAGTGACTTCCTAAAAATGTGTCAAAGGTTTATATATGTACTCACTAGCCTCCTTAAGAACTCAAGGGTAAATATTATCTGGTCCTCTGGTGATTTGTTTGATTTCAGCTTATTTAATCTGAGCAGCACTTCTCCCTCTACAATTTCCAAATCCCTCAGTACCTCCTTAGTAGTCGTGTTTACCTCTGGGAGGTTATCCACTTGCTCACTTGTGAAGACCTTGGAAAAATGCATGTTTAGGGCATCTGCTATTTCACTGTCTGTATCATTTAATTCCCTTTTACTATTCCTGATGCATTTCACCTCCTCCTTGATTGTTCTTTAACTACTAAAATACTGAAAGAATCTCTTAGGGTCGTCTTTCGCTTTATCTGCTATATTACTCTCCAACTGTCTTTTAGCCTGCCTGATATCCTTCTTAATGGTGGCCCTCATGTTCTCATACACTCTACGATTCACTTTGCAGTCATTAGTCTTATATGCCTTATAAAGCAGTTTTTTCCACTGTGGAGTTTTTTTTTAAATTTCCTATTAATTCCAATTTTAGGTATGTATTTGTCCTGCATTACATGTAAAACATTTTTAAACCTGTTCCACTGCTCCTTGACTGTCTCCACACCACACTTAAAAGCTTATCCCAGTGTATCCTACTTAGACATTGTCGCATCTGCTCAAAATTAGCCCTACCAAAGTTCAACTTAACAATTTTAGTCTTTGCATCTGCACTCTTACAAAATACTAAGAATTGTATTACATTATGGTCACTTGATCCTAGTGGTTCAATCACCTCTACATCCTCAATTCAATCTTGATTATTACAAAATACTAAATCCAGACAGGCTTCACCCCGTGTTGATGCTTTAACATACTGTGTTAAAGAACAGTCACTGATTACTTCTAAAAACTCCTGTTTCATTTCATCTTGTGCTCCTCCATCTGCAAGGTTATCCCAGTGAATATTTGGATAATTAAAGTCCCCCATGACTATAATATCTCCCTGTAAACTTGCCTTTTTGATATTACTAAAAAGATGTGTGTTGAAATTACTGTCTAAATTGGGTGGTCTATAACACACTCCTAAAATAAGACCTCTTTCCCTAATATTTTCCAGGTGAAGCCACATGTCCTCATTAATATGGAGCTCATCGTCCAACTGAAGAGGACTTACATTTAAATTCTGTTTGGCATAAACAGCAAACCCACCTCCTTTTCTGTTCTGTTCTGTCTATCCTTCCTAAAAAACGTGTATCCCTCTATGTTACACTCATCCCCATCTTTGTTATTCTACCAGGTTTCCTTTATTGCTATAATATCATAATTATGCTCTGCTACATAAAGCTCAAGCTCACTTACCTTATTCTAGCATACTTCTAGCATTAAGGCAAGCTATTTTTAATGTGTTACTCCTTCTACAATTAAATGTTGGCTTAGAATTTACTTTACATGAAGGAACAAACACCATTGTAGAAATAAAAATGCCTAATATAGATGTAAACCTGGCCTGTCCTAAGTTCCCTGCACCACCATTCCCTATTTTAAACAATCCTCGACTAGCCTACTCATACGCCTCCCCAATACATTGGTGCCCCTCCGGTTCAGATGTAACTCGTCATGGTGGAACAGGTCCCATCTGTTCCAAAAGGAGTCCCAATGCCCCATTAACCTATACCCTTCTACTCTGCACCAAGATTTGAACCACTCATTAAGCCTTCTAACCTCTTCAGTCTTATCTGGACTGGTGTGTGGCACAGGCAGAACTTCAGAGAAGACTACCTTGTTAGTTCTGCTTCTCATTTTGGCACCTAACTCTTTGAATTTGGATCGCAGAACTGAAAGACTACCCTCATGTGGAATGATGTGGAATGAAGGAGAAAAATGAGGATCCAGGGAACAGCTTGCTGTAAGTAATGTATAAACAGTCCTACCGGTATTCCTAATGTGGCAAGGGGTGGTGAGATTTGTGAGTGGTGCCTCAGACAAAGCATGATGATCAAATCCGATTCACTACTCACATGACAGGCACAATAATCCACAGGTGATGATAATGTTGAGTAGATGGAAGGGTGAACTCAGACACACACAACAGCTCCCGCAGGCCGATCTTGTTCCCAACAACCCCTGCGCTCTCCATGGACATCCAGTCAGGGAAAACTGGGAGCTATAGTTCTTAATTCAGCGTAGCTCTGTTATGAAACACACTGCTTTTATTGAAAAACCTGTACACTGCCACAGACTCCTAACATGCCTCATCACATATCTGTTGTGGGAAATTATTTGGGAGTGAAAACTAAAAAGTTAAAGAATTACTTATTGCATACAAATTTGTATTGGAGATAAACCAATACCCTGGATACTTTTGATTCCTTATCCCAGTGATGTTCGAGGGGCTCTTGTCTTTTGATACTATCAAGTGATGTTTTCAAATACTGAAATATGGTATTGATTTTATAGAAAGATGTTTCCCTTGCAACAGGTGTATGTTTATTCTTAACACATGCAACTTGATCTCCACAAATGCAACATTTATTTATATGTTTGATGAGAGGGGTAGGAGACTTTTCGACAGTAGACAGTTCATTGCAATTGGAACCATTCTGTCTGTCTGTCTGTCTGTCTGTCCAGGTTAACAGCACCTCTGCTCTTTGCAGTTCAACATCACTGCCTCTACTTTAAGAGCCACCTTCACAAAGGCATTGGATTGGCTTAGAAATGCGACATTCGGTGGGCCTCCTAATTGGTCCCACTCACTTTCAAGCAAAACTCAGTCATGGCTGTCTCCAGAAAGTGGTCAAATAACACAATATTAATTATTCACATGACAAACTGACAACACTCCCCGGCACAGAGGCAAACTCATTTCAACACACTAAGTGATTTCTCAATTTTGGTTTCTCAGCAATGAAACTACTATATAACTCAAGTGTCTGCCGTTTGCTTGAACTAATGGAGTACTGTAAAGAAAAACTTTCTGGAGTTAGATTTTAAAAGTGGTATAAAAGCAAAAATAAGGAAAGCTTACAAAATCCAGAAATAGAGAGTAGCAGTTGGTGTCAGAATCCTAATGTCCTGAAAGTTCCTTTTCTGATTTTTTTTTATTTATTTTTTTTTTAACCAAGCTTCACGTTTCTTAACAAAAGTAGCCCATCTTGTTCGGTTCTTGCATTAAGCAAGTTTGTTACAGGAGGTAACATCCAACTTTATGACACTGGCGCTTACTCCGCCAGTGATGGCCTTTCTTCCTGGACTGTCTTTCAGTAGTTTCCCCTTTAAGTCTTTGCAGCCTGTTTTAGACTGGGCTTCTCACTCTTGGCTATTGGATGCTTTTAGTGGTGATTGGTGAAGCTACCATTAACACCCAGATTTATGATCCTTCATTGGGATAATTGATCTTATCGGCAAGAGCAAAGTGGTACATTATTCAAACATTTCAGATATGAAACGTTATGCTGGATAATTCTCAGCAGCCTCTAAAATCACATTTGCTTGACTCTGCAGTAGCATGGATTGGCACTAATTAGCCAAGTGTAATTCTTGCTTGTTCCCTTTGGTTTAGTTAGTTTCTGGACAATTGAAAAGTTGTTCTCTTGAATTAAATCTGCCAGGCCTCTCAAGTGGAATTACATGCTGCATATCAGGGTCACGTTAGAGTCTTCTAGGTGGGTTTAGACCCCAAAGGAGTTACTGGATGTTTGTGTTGAGAGCTGTTTGGGCATTAAGTTTTTCCCTACATCATTTTATTCACCTTTCTCTTTTGATCTTGCCTCTTAGCTCTCAAATCTACATCATCTTTAAGGCAAGCATGACTGTTTTTCTCACTGGACTGAATCTCATAACTGGTTTTATTAGCGATCCTGACTGGACAAAAACTCTGTAAGGAAAGAAATGATTTGTCAATAGGTTTCAGAACAACCTTGTGTGATAGATGGAGTTTTCACTGGTCATTCTGTAGACATTTGATTTGTCTGAGCTGTTACTAAATTTCTGGAGAAGTCCTAACAAGGTCTGCCTCGATCAAATCGTAGGTCATGTCTGCTTTCAAGGCTGCAGTACACCACAGTATATGTAATGGATATAACGAAACTGCAGGATAAACATGAGCAATTCACAATGGGTTACAGAGAGAGAGTTAACAGCAGGTTGAAGAAAAGATGGCGATTACCTGTAAGCCCCATGTTCAAAACGAATAACTGGTATGCTACTGTACAATAAGTGAAGATGGTGTTTCCTTTGGAAGGCACTGTATGAAATATAGCTCAAGTGCATACATCGGCCATGTTAACATGGTGGATCAATTATTGTGAAGGGTAAAGAGAATTGTTTTAGGGAAGTGAAGCATAAAGAAAAGTTTGAAAAGTTATGTTATTGTGGTAGAAATCTGCACACATATCTAAGTAAATAGTATTTGTGTGTTAAAATGTTGAGGATGAAGCTAATAAAGGCTAAGTATAGGTACAGATATCTGCCATGTTAACATGGGTAACTATAATTACTGTATGTAAACATTACTTATAAAGTGCTCAGAGATGCTCTTCACCTTCAGAGATGCTAAAAAAGCTAAGCATGTGTACCAGTATTGGCCATTAGAACTTGAGTAACTAGCTACTTTGTGTGAAAATGTATAAAAGCTTCAGTAATCACTTTGAAAGGTGCTATACAAAGTATAAATCCAAAGGTTAAGCAAACACACAGATTTCTAACATATCTGTATTAGAAATTAGTTATTGTGTGCTACAGTCTCCATGTAAAAGGCTTTGTTGATGTACAGTATCAAGCGTTATATTTGCATGTAAATTGCTTTGGAATGGAAATCACCACAAAAGGTGGTGAAAGTACAGAATGGGGGGCTAAAGAAATAATGTGTATTTCTCATGTGTTAAAACTTTGTGATTTACAAGCAAAGTTCTTTGCTGATGGTGTTAAATGTGAAAGGCACTATATGAATTACAGATTCAAAGCATTGGCACATGTGTAAATATTTGCCAGGCTAGCATGTGATACCACGTACTGTATCTTGTGTGATAACTACATATAAAGCATTTCAGTCATGACATTCAGATAAAATGCAGATGCATTCAATGACATTAGATATGGTTTATTTAACTGGATTTTGTTCTTTTATATCTTGATGGGATTGGAAACATGCTGCATTGTTTAAAATAAACTCAGAATGCTCACACACTTTTAGAGTGAGCTTTATTAGGAGTGTCTTAGATGCTCCAGTTCCCTGTCACAGATGAAGAAGACAAGGTAGCAGAGGAATCAGGCTTCACTGGTTCTTGTCACACTCACACTGTAAGGTAACACGCAAGGATGCCTTCTTCCTGATTCTGCTCATTTCCATCGTCCTCCAACTTTGCCTTTCCCAGCGCCTTTCTTTGTGCTGTGAGAAACAAACAGGAGTTAGCAGGTTAGGAGAATCCTTGGAGTGAGCTGCCTACATAGCACTTAGGCAAGATGGCTATGGTGCTGGGCCTGAATCCACAGAGTGGCAGGTTCAGAGTCTTCTGCTGACTTATTTGTGATGCTGAGTAATCATGTCATCTGTTATATGTAAAACAAAAATATACATGACATGAAAGATAAGCAACTACTCCTGCTGCTGCAGCATTCTTTTGAGTCTTGAGCTCTGTTAACACTTTCTTCATTAGCTTTTTTTTAACTGAAGCTCATCTCTTTTGCATCATCTCAATACAGATTGAGTAGGCCTAATCTGAAATTCCAAAATCTTGAACTTTTTGAGCACTTACATGACACCATCAAGTGGAAAATTCCATGCCTGACTCTACTTTACCATATGGGGTTTGTCGTTACGCTTATTGAACAGCTGATAAAGGTATTCCGCTGGTGCTACTGCGCACAAACTTTGTTTCATGCACAAATGTATACACATAATTTTATAGTACATTTTAAATAAGGTGTATGGGAAATATAAATACATTTTGTGTTTAGACTTGGGTCCCACGCTCAAGATCTGATCTATATGCAAATATTATGCAAATATGTATGCAGATATCTCATCTACATGTAAATATTCCAAAATCTGAAAATATCTGAAATCTGGAATGATTCTGGTCACAGGCCGGTTAATTATTGCTTATTTTTATATTTCAGGTTGTGGCAATGGCCATGAAAAGCTGTTGCCTTGCACATTAAATGTGTCGTTGATGCGGTTTGCTTTTGTGAGGTGGTTTGAGTAACTAATAAAGTATCTATCTATCTATCTATCTATCTATCTATCTATCTATCTATCTATCTATCTATCTATCTATCTATCTATCTATCTATCTATCTAATCATAAATAAATACATTATGGCTCACTTCTAGAGCATTTCAAGTCATCTTCAGCTTTAATTTCTTTCTCACTAATGTTCTGTGGCCATTTATCCCAAATGAGGGAGTGTACCATGTGAAACTGGACTACCTGGGCTAGGCCCTGCTGCTGCTTTGAGGAATTTGTACAGCAGTGTGCTCTCTTGTGGATCTGGTCAAATACACACTTGGCTAATTTTCAAAACTTACAATAGAATTATCTAACTCAGAAACGTATATATATCCATTTTCTGAGACAGCTTGAGCCAGCGTAGCCCTTTTGCAAGCCAGCATAAACTCCTCAGCCCTTAACTATATAGAATCACACTTGAATTGTGAATGTGCAACTTATAGTCGATAGTCTTGTTTATTTTGTAAGGAAAGCTTGCATCTCTACTAGTGTTTTGTGTTATTTTGTCCTGGTGAGAGTAGCTGGGGAACAAACTAAGGACATCAGAGCCAATTTCATTTTCTGTAGCTCTTCCATTGAGAATCAAGACATATGATCTATTGTCTCCTCCTGGAGGACCATTCCAGAACACTACCAGGAAAAGCTCCTGCACAGTTATCACCCTAGACAATTCCTTCAATGTGTGACCTTGCTCACTGACAGAAGACAGTGAGTGGGGCATCTCCTCTTAAAGTTTTCATAGTCACAATAGGCATGGTTTTCATAATCATCTCTGTCAAGGAATGGTAAGCAATCCATGTACCTCTACCAAAAAGACACACCCTGGAAAGTAACAGACCCATCCACACTGGATATCTAAACATCAATGGACCCCTCTTGATCGGCAGTCTCATTAACCCTGCTCTGATGTCCTATCAGTCACAGAAAGGAACATGCAAAAGAAGGGACTGTCAATTTACCAGAAAATAAAGAGAGTCATTTGATGACTTCTAGAAGAAGCTCCAACTCCTCTTCTTCTTTCTGATGCAATGCCCTACTGTTTAATTAATGTTAGACTAGAGCCCTACATTGCACACAGTAAATCACAAGAGTACATCATCCTTCTGCTGCCCTGTGACATCATGCTAATTATATGGGACACGAGGGAGAACCTTGCTGGAGATCTACACACATTTTGAAGGAATCTGACTTAATGCTGAATGGCTGAATCACATGCAGCAGTTCCCCTGAAATCAAATAATTTTGCACCATCTCTGACAGGAAACAACACAGTACATGCTGAAAAAGTTATTTCCACCTCCAAAAAACACATGTACATGGGATTGGTCAATACCCACAACACCTCAGATGTCCATGCAATGACAAATGACTTGGTTTGTTCTTCAACTGCCAGGGCGAAATCCACTTTGCTCCACTTGGATCTGAGATTCATTTGCCATCTGAAGCCATCACCATTCCAACAACCAGTCTTCTTATGTTTTCTAAGGGAGGCTGAGCACTGTGATCATTCCAGAATCTATACATAGCCCTTGCCCACTTATCTGAAACCACATTCCTTCACTTCATGGCCACGCCACACCAATATAATCCAGCAGCCTTAGCATTTTCAGCCTTGTCACTGAAAATGTTCTGAATGTTTAATTAGGATCACTGAGGAGAGAATATCTACCTGGTTCAATAGTTCTTCCCACCTCCTGACAGCACTGTCTGTAGGGTATAAGTTTTCAAAGCCTTCTTGAGAACAGCATGAGTGACATGTCACAAATGTTTCCTTAATTGACCATCACTTTTCCTGGACTTAAGCAATGTTGCCCACAAGTTATTTTATTTCTCACACTTGGACCTTTCCTTCCTTTGCTGCCACAGGTGCAGCTTTCTGGGCTCTCTCATGCCTCTCCATTAGGCCTCCTTCTTCTACTTCTTTCACCTTACTCTCCACCAAAGGGTCTTAGGGTAGACACCTTGACAGACACTTTTCTGCCATAGCAGTCTGGCTTGAAAATATTCTCACATCCACTTTGGCCCTCACATTGGTCAACTTTCAAGAGACATTGCTGAAAGAAGAAATTATCCAACTATATTTCTTCCAGTGTTCTGCAATTCCAATGTCTTGTCAACAGCAACATAGCATTCCATGTTCAGATGTTAATTTCCATTCAAAATGTTTAGTCTGTCTGAAACTGTCTCCATAGGCCTTCCTCCAAATCCCCACCTTTAAACCCAATGGCTGTTAGCATGCATATCAGCTCTGAGCTACGACTGAACTACAAAATGGCCCACCTCTCCATCAAACATGGCCCACCTCTCCAACAAACCCAGTGTACATAGACCTAATTCCAGGGCTGAGTCCCAGTTGCTCTATTACAGGAAAGGATGTCTTAGTTTTTGGGTGGCCCACCATGGTATTTGATTGTTGACCTCTGCTCTTAGACTAATTGGCACAAAGCTCTCAACAACATAACTGCAAGGATGTCTGATACACCCAAGCCTCTCCATTAGCCCCAGGTCACCATCCTTGCTGTAAATGATTGGCTAAACAGGCTGCTATCCAAAAAGTGGAAATTTTAGAAAAAATATACTTTTATATACACCAGTTTGCATTCTGACTATGAAAGATATCTCCAAATGGGAAAAGCAGCATGAGGCTGCCCTCTGCTGCCTACTACACCATTGAAGAGGAGTTCTCTGTACAGGCATAATACTTAACATGGACTCACAATTTCTGGGCATGGCAAATTCGGTTGAGCAAGACGTTTATCTAAGAAAAAAGAAAAAAGAGAAATTATTGGCTTGTTCAACAAAAGGAAATGAAATGTATCAGAATCTTTATTTTAAGAATGCTCTACATATCAATGATTTTTAAAGTTTTTCAAACACTTCATTTGCAGCTTATTTATCATTGTGGCTATATTAAGAAGTTTACTTAAGGTGAAGAACAATAATAGCACAATGTCCATAGAGCCGTAGCCCATCTAGACGGAACTGGTTCAAGGCAGGTATCAGCCCTGGATTGGGTGCCAGTCCATTGCAAAGCCCACTCACACAAATAACCGCAACTGTCACTCATACAGAGCCAATTTGGAATTACTAGTAAACCAAATGAGAGCATCTTTGGGGATGTGGGAGAATGTACAGATGGCTGGGAGTTGAATGGGTTTGGGAGTCAAACACATGGTGCTAGATTAATGAGGCAACAGTGCTAGCCACTACGCCACTGTACCATCCAAGAACAATCAAGACTGACTTAATTTAACAACTTTATTGAAAATGAACACTGTGTAAAGTAAAGATATATTAACTCATTTTAATGTTTTATAATGTAAATTAAGGTACAGTTTACTGTAGTCTCAATGTTTATGGCAAAGAGGCTACTGTATATAAAACAGGTTAAAATACTAACAGTAAAATTCAACATAAAGTGAAGGTTATGTGCAGAGAGCATTGCAGTGCTCACAGCAAAAAGCACTAAATGAAGCACTGACTGACTGTAATATATTTTGTCAAACGGCTCACAAGGCAAGGTAACATGGGTAATCAAATGGAAACAGTTTTCTAGACACTTTGAAACACTGTTCACTGTAAATTGTGACATAAAATAAATAAAATACATTGGACCTTTGTGAGAGTGGGCACAGGAGTGTGCAAGAGTGGGTCCTGCAAAGGGCTGTACATTTTTCCAGGGAAGGACCCAGTGCTCCATAAACTTTGTTATTTTGTAAAATAAATGTGTAATTATTGACTACTGAATATTGTTCATCATGAAGGGAGTCAAACTATACTACAGTAGTCTCCATGAATGGTTTTATGTGAAGTAAAACTTTGATTATAATCATATAATCAAATTAAATTATGAAATTTTATTAAATTAAATTAATAATTATTAAGCATTTCTGAATAGTGTGCTGTACAGAATCAGATTTTAAAGCCAATTATGATAGATCAGCTGTCAAAGGAGTCATATAAAGTAAAGTGTTTGCTCAGATGTTTGAAGCCAGAAGAAGTGAGGCTCTAGGAGTCCATTTTACCAGACTAGTTTGCCTACTGTTGTTTCTGAAAGATGGAGGAGATCTATATTGGAGGGGACACAGTGAACTGCACCGAGTTAGGTATGTTTCAACATGTTCATGCTGGCCTATTTTTGTTTACTAAAGTGTTGCTACATTTCAGCTCTCTACCTGTCCTGTGCAGTTTGTTCACAGGCTCACCTCATATTTTTGATGTCTCATTGTCTGCATCAGGTCAAACTTCTCAGACTCCAGCTGGTAAATCCATTCCCACAACTCTTTTGCCTTTTCCCTGTAAAACAGAAGTAGAGAAAGTACTGTTTTATTACTTATTCTTTTTAGCAAAAATAACCCGAGTAAACATTGAATTCACCAATGGTCTATTTTCTTGCATATAATGCCCTGTAGGTGTCCACCACTTGAACTGGACTCTACAGTTATAGTTATAGGAAAGATGCAGTACTGAAACAGAAGCCTTATCACATTAGGTAAATCATGTCTAATTTGACTACTTGCAAAGTAGGCCAAAATGTGTGAGACGTCTTTTAAATGTATATCTACAGTCATACACAAAAGCCAACACACTCTGATGGTTAGATTCAAAAGAATTATAATCCTTGGTCAACATATGACTTGATAAAAGCAGGTAAGTCTGTATTTCAGGAACCTCAAGGGAGTTTGTATGTTTTTCTTCCAGGTACTCCAGTTTTCTTCCCATGTCTCCACAGACATGCCAGATAGGTTAATTGAAGATTAAATTGGCAAAGTGCAAGTTTGAACAGGTCCCATAATGGACTGGCACTCCATCCGTGCTGGGTTACCGCCTTGAATCCAATGTTGCCAGGATAGCCTGTGGCCTCCCACAACCCCAAATTGGATTAAATATTTCTGAGAATATTATTATTCACTTTATTGCATGAATAGATCATGGACTACATGAGAAACCTGACCACTGTCCCACAATGTGCTAAAGCAGGATATGAAAACAGAGGACCTCAGGCCCAAGTGCTTACCTTCTGAACCATCAGTCCTCACTCTTTGCCTTGATGTGTCTTCCTGAGGTTGTTGCTTCTCAATATAACTTCACTTCTATTTCCATATACTTTTTAACAATTCAGTGTATTTGGGGAGGCAGAGCACAAGCTGGTTTTTATATCCACTATTACCGGCCCAAGTTTTTTTTTTCCTTTTAAATATCTAATATATATTACTGGCTTATTCTTCTTCACAGAAAGCAACTCAAAAACTCCCTGAATTGTGAGTTTTACTTTTTCTGAAAAATTCATAAAGATAGTTTAATCCAGTGTTTCCCAGACTCGGTCCTGGGGAATTCCTGTGGCTGCAGGTTTTTGTTCCAACCAGCTTCTGTTATAAATTGAACTCCTGGGCTAATCAAGTGAACTGATATTGCCCAAGTTCTGTGGTAATGGAACAATTTAGAAATTAGAAAACTAAGTTTGCTAAAAAAAATATCTAAATATGTACCAAGCAGTTATATAGGAATAATGTATTTTTTTTCTTTTTAACAGTATTTTCATCTTGATTTTCATTCTACTTTTCTAGCTGATCTAATTGTTTAATTAATCCATTATTTACTAATTAGTGGGTCTGACTCTAAAGTAGTTGCAGCCTTTGATTATTCAGTGTTGTTTGTCTGGGTGTCTGCTCTGCTCGTTTTTAATTGTCATTAATAAGATACAATGAAGGGGAAAAACTGCACAGAGAAAGGGCAAAATATAATGAAATCAACAAAAGAGAGTTAAGCATTTAAATTTACAGCAAAGCAGAGACATTTCTAAATGTCTTATAAATGTAAAAATCATGCTGCTATGCTTTTCTGAATGTCGAATAAAAGAAAAAAAAAACAGCTAATTAAATGAGATCAGTGCTATCAGGTGTTGTCACTGATTAGGAATCCGGTTGGAACAAAAACCTGCAGCCACAGGGGTTCCCCAGGACCGAGTATGGGAAACACTGGTTTAATCTATCATATTTTTAAACACAAAAACCTGCCAGGATGCAGCCAGCAAGGTTTCTTGGGGTAACCTTAATTGCTGTGTGCAAAAATTATACAAATTAAATGTACAGTATACACACATAATGTGTATATGAGAAGTTTACAGCAGCTCAGGTTACATTTATGAACAACTAAATATGCCAAAAATATCATTGCTTATGATCTCTAATGTGAAAAGCTGGCAAAATTTACAAAGAATGGACAGCTAAAGGAATTTACATTAATATTTAAAATATAACAGGTGACAATAATGTTCCATCCAAAAATAATATCTCAATTTGAAAGAAAGCCAACATGAGAAATTAATATAACCAGGTATGAACATACTTAGTTTTATATGTCTGTTACATGTGGAACAGAACTGTAAAGAGCTAGAAATCAGCCACAAACAGACTGTTGGATGGACATCACAAGACACAGCTGCTGAGATGTGGCTCCTTGCAAGGACTCCAGATGAGGCCATTGGACCTCATTGATCTCATGCTTGACAATGCCTGACATTAACTGCTTGTTACTGTGAACGTCCTCTGGACTGCCCTCATCAGCTTGGGCTGTGGTGGACTGGAGCCGAGCCATCTTCACGGATTCCTCTTGCAGATCATCATCAGATTTGCATGTAATGATGATGCAGACGAAGGTGCAATCTGAACATTGTTGTAAAGTGCACCACTAGAACAACAGATTTCATTGGAATGGCATGCAAGGACTTATACAATCAGTGGTCTCTACTGCTTGTTTGGGGAGAGGGTCTGATTCATGCATCAATATACAGTAGCAAGTCATCTATCACATTACCTTTCAAAGCAGGCAAAAAAACGCCATCTTCCTGACACTCTCATATGGATATGTGCATGACATCAGTGCCCATCTCTGGTCAGCTGTGTGTCTGGGGTATGTTTCTGATAAGCACATGCATTGGAGAATATTGAATGCCAACTACAGACCACTTCAGACGCTCCATGAATCATTCCCTTTTAAAGAACAGGAGCACAATGTTTGGTTGAATGTGCAAAGGAACACTGTTAGGTTCTTTGGTGACTCATTGTCACAATGCCTAAGCACTTATTTTGACAACTAGGGGTCCTGCCTAATACTAATGACCTCGGTACGCAGACTCCTTCTGGTTTTGGAATACTGTTACTCACACCTGCTTTCAAGTATACTGTAACTATGTTTTCTCACAGTTTATATTTGCTTATGAGTCACCAAAGGTCTTCATGCCTTTAATGGGTTTGGTGTTAAGTGTCATATGATACACTAACTACTGTAAACTGCAGATAGTCAGGTAATCATGAGAATTAATTCAATGCTCCTGTGTGTAACCAGAAAGAAATGACTGAGACAAAAGGGCAGAAGGCTGCCTAATCTACTCCAGTTTACAAGCCACAAAAGTAAAACATTCGAAAGTGCGAGGGTACAGACTTTAAACATAGACCAATATTTGACAGCAAGGATTGGCCACTGATTAAGTGGTCTAAAATAAACTAGAATTCACTGTGCCATCCTCGGATGACATTTGAAAACCATCATAAGAACAGAAGTGAGTGTGCCAAGGAAATAGAAAGATGATCTGAAAACTGGGATGTTATGAGGTAAAAGACTTCACACTGCAAATGTGTCATCTTCTGTCTAAAATATTCCTTTCATTGTTCTTACTTTAAGCCATCATCACGTAGGCTGTCAACAGTGAGTGGTCTGTGGCGCTCTTCCAGTGTTTTCTTCTTAATTTCACGGCCAGTTTGTCTTTTCCCTCTCCGTTGTTCAGCCTATAAATAAGCAAACACAGGGACCGAGTATCAAAAAAAGTTATCTTACTGGTAAGACCGCCAGTCACAAAGGTGCCAACAAAATGTCCCATTCAGAATAAGTATCTTAAAGAGAAACAGACATCTACACTGGGTGCCCCAGGTCATCTGCGTATGTTATTGTGGGCAGTCAAATGCCATCAGGGGTTGGAAGTCCTGTCACTCTAACTGGTACTCAGTTAAAAGGGCAGGTAGCCAAGGCACTACATCATAAGCAGGGACTTTAAAGTAAAGATCAGTGGTGGAGAGACAACTGGAAATATTAAAGAGAGCTCTAAGTGTTGGCCCTAAAGCTAGATTGTCCCTGATCCCAAAAGGATAAAAAGTGTCTCAAATCTTTGCCCTGAAGTAATACTGGAATGAGTTTTAAAGACAATTTGTTGCTATGAGGATAAATATTTTGGAGAAA
Organism: Erpetoichthys calabaricus; assembly: GCF_900747795.2. Taxonomy (NCBI): domain Eukaryota; kingdom Metazoa; phylum Chordata; class Cladistia; order Polypteriformes; family Polypteridae; genus Erpetoichthys; species Erpetoichthys calabaricus. The sequence goes on from NC_041404.2 coordinate 86,124,260, forward strand.
TATTGGAAAATTGGCTAACTGGAAGTAGTACAGGTCACAGCCTAGAAGTAAAGGAAGACAATAAATGGAATGGAGCATTTTTTTCATTTATTGCTTCATTGACATCTTTGAGTTTTCCCTGCCATTGCCTCTTATTGATGTGATTTATTTAAATATAAACACACCTATTTTTGACAAAGTTCCTTGTCATTATTTGAAGTGGCACAAAAATAAATCAGGTAGTTAACTTTTAAAACATTTTTCTAAATTCAGACCTTTGCTAGGTAGCCTCCAAAGTGAGCCCCCATGTTGGAGAGCACTTTCTTTTTTTTGGCATCATCTTCTGCTCTCTTCTTGGCTTCTTCCTCTTCTTTTCTCATTCTTTCAACCTGTGGAGAGAGGTTATAAGATAAATCTGTGCTGCTCATTTTCTTTCCCTCTGCATGTCTACTAGGAGCAAAGAGGCACTCACTGCAAGCCGGTTCTGCCGATCTCTCTCCTTTTCAGCCCGGAAGCGTTGTTGTTCTGCTCTCTCAGAGCGCCGGTTTTCCTGAATACAAACATTTCTTTGTATTTTCTTTTAACTACTCATCACATTAAGTTTTTACAAAATAATTTCAGGTGGACTTCACTCAGTTTATATCCAAATTTTCTATTGATAAACACATGCCAGTATGAACTTCACTCTTTACACATAATAATAATGACCCTGTAAACCTATAAACCATCAATATATAAAAGCACCCAACCATTTTCCTTATTTTGTATAGATGAACATTTTACACAGTTTCCTCAGTATTTTACCTGCTTAAATTGTCTTTGTAACTGCAACCCTTTCCTGTGTTTTGGACTCAACAATCTATCAATGTCATCTGGCCACAGTACTAATACTTAACCAACCATTTTCCTCTCTAAATCAACTTCACTATAATGCCAAATCACTCCACCAGGCCGTTTTTCCAAGGCTATATCCTTTTTCTTGGCTTGCACTGTTTTCTGTGGAATTTTCAAATTCTGCAGTGATGCTGTCATTTGTACTAGGCTGTTACAATTTGTCTATAGTTTTTAAGCCGGTCTCTTATTTTGGTGTTACCCTTTTTTTTTTTTTTTTGGCCTTTCTAATTTTTTCTGACTCATAGCTCTGTTACCGCCTGCTTTCTTTGAGCCGTTCAACCTCAACTGTGCTTTGGTCCAGTCTTTCATTTCATTCTGTCTTTTTTCTTTTCTAAGCCACTCCTTTTCCATTTTTTCAAATGTGTGGGTACAAAAGAAAAGGTGAAGATCTAATTTGGAGAGTTTTCTTTCCCACTGATGATCTGATATTTGTTTTACTTTAAACAAGATAATGCATTGACTTCTCCTACATTTATAAATGCCATTCATCCATGTTTTATAATTCTATTATGTAAATTCACAGCATTTTAAGAAGATAACTTCCTCTACATTTATATATCAATAAATATGTTTTCCTTTTTACCAATGACCTTCTACTATCCTTATTACAGAACACTTAATTCACTTTCTCCAATCCCCTAAATTTACATTCTCACCACTTACACCATTTTTATTACCAGACTCTATATTATCATACATTCAAAAAATCTATTCACTGATAGATAGATACAGTTAGGTCCATAAATATTTGGACAGAGACAACTTTTTTCTAATTTTGGTTCTGTACATTACCACAATGAATTTTAAATGAAACAACTCAGATGCAGTTGAAGTGCAGACTTTCAGCTTTAATTCAGTGGGGTGAACAAAACGATTGCATAGAAATGTGAGGCAACTAATGCATTTTTTTAAACACAATCCCTTCATTTCAGGGGCTCAAAAGTAATTGGACAATTGACTCAAAGGCTATTTCATGGGCAGGTGTGGGCAAGTCCGTCGTTATGTAATTATCAATTAAGCAGATAAAAGGCCTGGAGTTGGTTTGAGGTGTGGTGCTTGCATGTGGAAGATTTTGCTGTTAACAGACAACATGCAGTCAAAGGAGCTCTCCATGCAGGTGAAAGAAGCCATCCTTAAGCTGTGAAAACAGAAAAAACCCATCTGAGAAATTGCTACAATATTTCGAGTGGCAAAATCTACAGTTTGGTACATCCTGAGAAAGAAAGCAAGCACTGGTGAACTCAGCAACGCAAAAAGACCTAGACGTCCACGGAAGACAACAGTGGTGGATGATCGCAGAATCATTTCCATGGTGAAGAGAAACCCCTTCACAACAGCCAACTAAGTGAACAACACTCTCCAGGGGGTAGGCGTATCGATATCCAAGTCTACCATAAAGAGAAGACTGCATGAAAGTAAATACAGAGGGTGCACTGCAAGGTGCAAGCCACTCATAAGCCTCAAGAATAGAAAGGCTAGATTGGACTTTGCTAAAGAACATCTAAAAAAGCCAGCACAGTTCTGGAAAAACATTCTTTGGACAGATGAAACCAAGATCAACCTCTACCAGAATGATGGCAAGAAAAAAGTATGGAGAGGGTGTGGAACAGCTCATTATCCAAAGCATACCACATCATCTGTAAAACACAGTGGAGGCAGTGTGATGGCTTGGGCGTGCATGGCTGCCAGTGGCACTGGGACACTAGTGTTTATTGATGATGTGTAACAGGACAGAAGGTCACCTGATCTTAACCCAATTGAGCATGCATTTCACTTGTTGAAGACTAAACTTCAGACAGAATGGCCCACAAACATACAGCAACTGAAAGCAGCTGCAGTAAAGGCCTGGCAGAGCATTAAAAAGGAGAAAACCCAGCATCTGGTGATGTCCATGAGTTCAAGACTTCAGGCTGTCATTGCCAGCAAAGGGTTTTCAACCAAGTATTAGAAATTAACATTTTATTTCAAGTTATTTAATTTGCCCAATTACTTTTGAGCCCCTGAAATGAAGGGATTGTGTTAAAAAATGCTTTAGTTGCCTCACATTTTTATGCAATCATTTTGTTCACCCCACTGAATTAAAGCTGAAAGTCTGCACTTCAACTGTATCTGAGTTGTTTCATTTAAAATTCATTGTGGTAATGTACAGAACCAAAATTAGAAAAAAGTTGTCTCTGTCCAAATATTTATGGACCTAACTGTAGATAGATAGATAGATAGATAGATAGATAGATAGATAGATAGATAGATAGATAGATAGATAGATAGATAGATAGATAGATAGATAGATAGATAGATAGATAGATATTACCACATCCTCAGTTGTTTTTCCCAGATTAACTACTCTCACCCAGGATCAATTCCACTAGTCTATCTGCACACTCTCCCCCTCTTTTCATTTTCTCCTATTTTTAATGTTGCTCCTTATTTAACGACTTGGCTTGGAATTTCAAAAATACATACAATTCTCTCCTTTAGTGCAATGAGTTCCTCCTCTTCTTTTTTCCGTTGCTCAAAGTGGACATCAATTAGAGTCTGTAATTCCAGAAGGTCCTTTTCCATGCGTTTTCTGTGGATGTCCTGAAATAATGCCATACTTACAAAATAGAATCTTACTTCAGTAGCCATTAATACGTTTCTTTCCTCAATGAAATTTACCATAAATATTTACTTACATCAAAGTCCACCCTCTCTCCCTCTGGAATCTTTGGAGGTGCAAGCTGAGGGACCACAGGTCTGCAAGAAAAAGTATGTTTTAGCCCTAACAAAACCCTAATAACACTAAATGAGCACTGTGCTGCTGTAATGGTTGGATGTAGAACTTGTACACCTGTCTACAGTCCCTAGACATTCAGTTTAATGTAAGAATAAAACAGTACCCTGAAGCCTAAGGCAATGACAACAGAGTCTGTTTCTTTATCACCAAATCACCAAGAGAGAAAACTGAAATTTCCTACAAGCACTACAAAATAGGCAGAGGTGAAAATAAAAGGCACAGAATTAAAAAAAAGACCTGCATGTACAAGAGCAGTGAAATTACCTTGGTCTGGGGCGTTCTTCCTCTAGTAAAAAGAAAACAAAGCAAATTCATTAGCTTTCTTTCTAACCTTTCTTTATGTTATAACTAGCAATCCATGCTGCAGCCTCTTCTCTGCAGCAGTTCTTGCTCTGATACGTTTGTCACCTTACTTCCACTTCTATTACACATTCAGGCTTACTCTTTGATTTAGCAACCAGGTTTAATTGAACATGGAGGACTCCACCATGGATTGGACAATGAATGTTGCAGGCATGGTTTAAACTCATGCTAAATTAAGTTAGATGACTCAGACACATACTGTAGACATTTAAAGAAAGTTAATGCACTGATCAGGCCCAAGTCAAGTGACAGAAGCCACCAGGTTTATGGTTAGACGCAAGCAAAAGAGGTGAAGGACGGTAAAAATAAATGATAAAGGACAAAGGTGAATAAAGCAAAAATTGGATGCACACAGATAAACTCAATAAACTTACAGAAAGAATACAAGAGAGGAAAGACAATATGAAATATAGAAGAAGGCAAGTCCAAGAAGCAATAGAACTTTCAGAAGTAAACAATAATTTTAGAATATGCAGGAGGCAATACAATCACTGCAAGGAAAGGGGAAGCTGGGGTGACAATTTAGAGAGTTACCTTGAGCTAGTTAATTTCAGTGTAAGTCAGATGCCAGCAAGTCCAAAGTTGTTGAACAGCAAGAACATGAAAAATAAAGAGAAAACTCATGAAACAGACATAAATAAACAGTACTAGATATACACCCCACAAAATACAGGTCTTTGGTTCCTATCTTTCTTTGGTCACACAACTACTTTATATGTATTTACAAATGTTGTAAATCATCTGACTGACTAGGTAAAATCTTGTTAAATGGAAGCTAGAGGTCCTAAAAAGGGATCAGACATCAATAAGAGGAACTGTGAAGAACAAAGAAAGGGTAAGAGTGGGCCTGATGGCCTTCTACTGAAAGAAAAAAAAACATAAAGATAGATAGATAGATAGATAGATAGATAGATAGATAGATAGATAGATAGATAGATAGATAGATAGATAGATAGATAGATAGATAGATAGATAGATAGATAGATAGATAGATAGATAGATAGATAGATAGATACTTTATTAATCCCAATGGGAAATTCACAAAATCACCAAGAGGATGATTTATGGATAAATAAAGGACTTCAGTGTCAAGATTTTTAAAACACAACACCGGAACACAGTAGTGAGAATTGATGGATTTGGCAGCTTTGAAAACTCTGCATATTGCCCCATTCAGGGAGTTTTACGTTTATTGGCTATGGTTTAAATTTTTGAATTAGATGCTTATTGACTAGATTAAGGGTTGGTAAATTTTAATAAAGGGCTGTTCACTCATAAAAAACACCAGAATGCCAAACAAGAGAATGGCGTTTTGATTTGAGGTCTTGGACCAAAGATGGCCTTATTTTTGATGATCTGAAATGGAGTATAGTCCTTGGATTAAACTGCGTGGATTAATTTATTTTTTCTCCTTGCATATAGTAAAAACCTGGTATATCTTGGCATCTTTGCAGCTTATCGTGTACCATTACATACATTGGCAACTCTCATTTGGTCTGTTGTGAGTGAGTCTGGATGTGTGTGTTAGTGTACCGTGCAAAAGTCGGCCACCCTCTCCAGCTACAGTTCCCCAGTAAAAGAACCATTAACCTTTTTCATCTTGTTATTTAAGGAATGATTTTAACCAAAATTGGCCAAAACAAATTGTGTCTTCCTGTGACCATAAATTGAATTAAGTGGGTTTAATACTGTATATACAAAGTCAGTAAAAGCATTATTAAAAGGGTGCAATAGAATTCTGCCAATCATCACCTTTGCATTGCATTGACAAGAGAAGATTAAACACACACACACAGACACTTTAAGATCTTTGCTTTAATCAAATAAACACTTTCAAAATAACTCTGTAACTTACCCTCTTCTGGTTGTTCTTGTTCTGGTTGAAGAGAAAGGAAACATAAGATTAAAAGCACTCCTTAATCCTTACATAAACAAACAAGCAACAGCCAATTATATGCATTTGCTTGCTAGTGTAATTATAATCTGATAAATCAGATGAACCATCTGCACCATTTTTATAGTTTTTACATTGACATATTGCCTACCTCAAATCAGTCCTGGTGCATCCAGCTTCTATTAGCATGAATAAAATGAAATGCTACATATGAACAATACTCAGAATTAAACCTCTGTTAGTTTCATGAGAAAAAATAGGAGAATAGCCACTGTGTCTTCTTCTGCCTGCTTATTGGTTCCTCTCGTTGGATGCTGTGAAGATTTCGTTGGTCACACACGTGATGTTGCTGTGTGTCTAGCAGCAGTCTGCCAACATGCTGATCAATAGTCAAAACTTTTTGTTTTCGTATAGCGCTTTCACTGAGTTCAGTAGTCACTACTCTGGGTAGGAGTGAGATGGTGGGGGAGATGGTTTGGGATTGTAGATGTAGCTCCTTTAATATTTCATTGAGGAAATGGGCTTGCCTTTTTAAATGAGGATATGCAATTGTGTTCACTGTAGAAGTGGCAGTTTACTTACATGGTCCAGACATGACACACTACCATCATGTCTTGCACCTGACCAGTTCCTCAGAGACTGCATGAGGCCATAGCTTGTCAGCATTTCCATTAAAGCTTCTTTGTAGTTTCTCATCCATGCTCAGTTGCAGAGCCTCACAAAAGTGATTAACTGGTAAGCACAACATAACCACAAACAAGGGACAAGTCAATTGGTGTGTGGTCAGAGGCAAGTCTTGAAACCAGTGTGCTGTTTCCTATCAAACCTGCTGACCACCAAGTCTCACACACAAGCTAGTGACTTTTATTGAAGTCTGCCAGGCCTCCATGATACTAGCTTGCCCTTGACTTTCAGTTTCCAAGCCATAATTATTAGAATGCCAGAGCAAAAAAAAAGAGTAAATTCAAGAATTTGGTCCAAATGCATAGTCCTGCCATTAATTTTGTTCAAGGTGGTGCTCAAAACACTAAGTTTGTTTGTTTTATTTATTTATTTATTTTTTTGGCTAATAGTTCTCTGCCAAACGTATGCCCAATCAGCAGGCCATGTTCATCAGTACTGAATGTTCTGCTTCACCTATGCAGCTGTTACAAATACATACTCTTAGGTGGATATTTTAAAAGGGATAAACAAAACTCAGAATACCATGTCTTATACTTCTGTATGGTTACAAAAGAAGATTCTTCTGTAACTTAATGATAAATTAATAACTTAATAATAGTTTAGTTGTTCCTGTCTGCTCCTGTCACTCCATCAGTGTTACTTAGTCAGGTGTCTTCAACACTAGCACCACAACTGGACAATTTTGAGCTATGACATCTGACCCTGGGGGTCACGCCCCATACCTACACTCAGGTCGGTATTAAAAGGCTGCTGAATGACTTACACTTTATATTCACGTCCATTTTTTGCTGTTCCTGTTGTACTATTCTTATGAAATGTATGTTGTATAACAAGCTGCAATCATGTGTTTTACTGAAGGAAAACACAAGGAGGTATTCTGATGTGTCAGTGATATAAGGAAAAAAACTGTTTTTGTTACCGAGTCATTGCAAAATATGGCAAGAGGTTTGATTCTACAAATTGGAGTAAAGAAAACTGCTTAATGAGATATGAGAAGACCAACCTTTTCTTAAGCAGTCTTAAATTACCAAAATTTTATTGTCACAAAAATAAGAAAACACATTAGTGCCTACATATCTATCAGGGACCTCTATACTGTTATTAGTTTAGATCAAATTATAACTTAAAGCAAAACAATATATTTTAATTTATGAAGAAATTGCATTTTTTAAATCTGAAAAAAATATATTTTTCTTTAGTACACTGGCCCTTTCTACCCAATACTGCCAGAATAATCTTTGCCCACAAGAAATATAAAAATGTAATAAAACAGTTAACACAATTAACATTAGTTCATGAGTGGACAGATTTTTACTTAGTCGAAAAAGGATGGCGGCTCAGTGATTAGCAGTGTGGCATTTCAGTTCCAGAAGCATCCTTGTACCTGTATGGATTTACTCCCACATTCCAAAGATGCACCCTAATAAATATTATCTATGCCTAACAGTGATCCCACATTATTTATAGCAGGTGATGTGGTACACTGCACTAGATATAAAGTGTATAAATAACATGACAAACAGCACCAATAAGAGATGGGGAATGTCTGCCAATGTTCCCTAGAATAAACAGGCACTAATTCCAGAGTATTTTCCTACTTTGATGCTGGGATGTGTTCTGTCTCTTGATAATCTTGGACAAGAAAAATAAATGGATCAATGCGTAAAAGAATGAAAAGAAAAGGTTAAAAAATAAAGAGTTGGTGCAATGGAAAATGCAAGCTTGCAGGTCCGAGAGACCAGGATCAAATCCCAGTTTCTTTCTGGAGTATTTTTCCCCACAGCCCTAAAATGTGGAGGTTAAGTGAATTGGAATTCTTTGACTTTAGGTATGCGCTTAAGTGTACTCTTGTGATGGTGATCACTGTATCATCCAGGATGATTCCCTTAAATTTGTGTGACAGACTGGGTATTACATTTATTAATAAAACAGAATGTTCTAATAGGTTTTAATTTTATGAAGAGTATCAGGTTGAGTATTTTAAATTCACCTCTTGGTCACTAGGTGGCACTACAACGCTGTCTATTACATTTTCCATCCATCCAGACAAGTGTAGCAGGTAATAAATAACTGATATTAAGACAGTAACATGAAATTAATCATTTATGTTCCTACATTTTTTTTTCTGTTTTCTAGCTACGTTTAAGTCAGTTAACCCAAATTTAAAGCAATTTGTCCATGCAATTATAAAAATGAAAAAAGTATGTTTCGGACTTACAGGTCCTTCACATCACAGAGATTTGTTTCTCCAGTTTGGCTTGAACAAATTTCTGCACTGGCATTCAGATAAACATATTTCCTAATGGTTACTGTTGATCATATATTAACTATTAGTTAGTAAATATACTGATGGAAAAAAGAAATGCAGCACTCATTGTTTGATTGAAATTTCAACCTTTGTTGCTTAAATAAAAATAAATAAGAATAATACGAACACAAAGGACCACAATAAAAAAAACAATTGTGAACATTACCAACAGTCGTCTTACAGTCCTTCAGTATCTTATGTGACCAGGGCCGGATTTATATGAAAAGAGGCCCTAGGCTATTCCACTTATGAGGCCCTTTCACCTTCCATTTTTAAGTTTGTAAATTACATGAGGGATAATAAAATACATCATTACTGTGATTAACCAATACATTTTTATGTTTGTTTATTAGTCATATGCGTAGAATTTCTCCTTATTTTCGGTTCAGTGTTTTAGTGTTCACTGTTTTTAAAATAGTGTAATTTTAATTTTGCTAATAATTTGAATGTTGGCCCCTCTTGATCTTGAGGCCCTAGGCTGAAGCCTAGTTAGCCTATAGGAAAATCCGGCCCTGTATGTGACCAAGTCTTGCACATGAGCCTCTGAATGTGCAGTTATGGGATGTTACCCTCCTATCCCTGCACCCCAGAGTACATTCCTCAGAAGAGCTGTGACCACAGCAGCTGTATTTGGCCTGACATTTTCGTGCTGTGGGCGAGGCGTTCAGGTACTAGGTATGCGCAGATGGCATCTAACAGGCCACCAAACTCTAAGGGCAGCAACTCGGACACTGTTCCTCACCATCCTGTCACAAATATATGTATTGTGTCTACCGGCAGTTTTTGCAGCAGTAAGGGTAGAAAATTTGAAGACAATCTCTCAGATGAGCTACTGTATTGGCCCTGCTCTGGTATATTTACATGAGGTTAACCAAGTCTTGGCAATTGTAACTTCTCCCTTGCTTCTGGTTATATTTAAGGCACTGTACACACTGGCTAAGTGTGCTCATTGTTTTGCTCTAACTGAAGATTTTAAATTCCTTTTAAAGGTGACTTAATCAGGCATTGTTCATCATGGAACTTCACAAAGAACTATTTCATTCTGAAAAGGGTTCTTTGCATTTGAAGTAGATTCTTTGTGCTTTGATAAACAACCTGTCAATGTTGCAATCAACTTCCAGCCTCATTGGGCCATATGTTTTGGATGTGCACAAAATTAACACCATTTTGGACCAAAATCTTTAAATGCTTTTCAGACAGCCTTGGTGTCATAATCCCTCCTAATCCATAATAGCTGTGTTTAGTGTACCTCCAGATGGGTTTAAAGTGGAGAAGGGCAAACAAACTGTAATTGTCTTTACTTCACTATGTAGACTTATCTTGCTCAACTGGAAGAATCCTAATTCACCTCGGTTAAGTCAGTGGATAACTGATGTTATATATTACCTGAAATTGGAAATTCTCACTTAGAGGATCTGTACAAAACATCTTCCAAACCTGGCATGATCTAATCTATAACATCTTAGAATAAGCATTTAAATTAAAGAAGTGGACTCTCTTCCCTTTTTTGTTCTATTATTTATTTACTTATTTTTCCTACTATGAAAGTTTTATTCTGTTGGCCTAGCTCCCTTTCTCAGGGGTGAGGGTTGATTTGTTTCAAACGTAGTTTTGTAAAACTTGACTTGCTTGTATGGAATGTTATTTGATTCTAATAAATTTAATTTAAAAAAATTTAAAAAAACTCCTAATATGTAGAAGAAAACAAAATTTTTAATGTATAGTAGACTACCTAGCAGGACACTAACAGATTAAAGAAAACCTGAACTTAGCCTGTGTTAACCATATGTATCCAACAAAAGTCATTTTAAAATCATGGCCCATTGGTATTTCACAAATTTGTAATCATCCAGTCATAGTTATTTACTGTTTGGAGCCTGATACAGATCTTAATAAATAAAGGTTCTTTCTGGAACCTTCATGTGCATGGGTCTTTTTGGAGCCAAAAGTTGTTTCCCCTATGGCATCACTCTTAAGAACCACTCTGGTTACCTTTATTTTTAAGAGTGTGCTTGGCAAGTAGAAATGCACCCTTGCATAAACTGGATTGCTATTCTGACGGATACAAGAAACTGACAGCTTTTGTTAAAGTATACAAGTTAATAACTGTGATATAAACTTTCCAGAAAAGATTGTGTTTCTTTTTTCCATGAGTATACACACACATATATATGTATATATTTAGTGTTACTTATTTAGCATTACTTATTAGAATCTTGTAAATGTCAGGCTGCTCCCCATGCAAAATATTTGATATTACTTTATTCATCAGTCAAAGTCACACACACACACAGGTACTTTGATATTCAGTATAGTCGCCTAATTGGTGGAATGATGATACAATGATGGCATTTGCCAATAACAGAGATAAGCATAAGAAAAAAGATATAAATTATGGATAATGTAAAAAGTGGGAACAATCTAAAAAGATAAGTTAGCCAAAAGTATGAGACATTTTCTTTTCAGTGTTGCCCACAAGGTACAAGTTACCATTCCAGCTTCTCGTTGTACTTCTTTCATTGTTGATAAGTATTAACTGTTAATATTTTTTTAATGTTATTTGATTTTGTTGCTTTTGCAACAGATGTTTTTGCAGTGACCTTGTATGTTTTTATGAACCACAGCATTGAGGGGAATAGAGAGCACGCATTTTCTCAGTCAGTGAGGATTGGAGGAAAATATGAGTTGCAGGCTTGTACATGAAAGAAAGAGCATGACCGGAACGACATTCAAACAGCACTGCTGGGGTGAGTACTGGGGGTGAAGTGCTGAGGCAATACCAAAGGGTAAAGGCACAAACTTACCTTCATCTTCTGCTTCCTGTTCTTCCTCTACACAGTGTAAAAAAAAGCCACGATTAAAAATTCAAAGGCCACTCTTCACCACTGCCAAGGAAAGTTACGTCAATGGTCTTTACAGGGATGCCTTTCCACTTTGAACTGGAACTTAAAAGGACATAGAAGGCTGGCAGGACAGCAAAAGACCTTGTGGCTAATAAAGTGCAGCGCTTGGCCGCAATTCAGGAGTGGGAGTATATTCATAATTTACCAGTGAAGTCATCATTCACGTGTTTATTTTGTGACTAAACACAAAAGCTTGTAGTTATTTATTAATTTTGGATTTTTTTCCGTTATTTATAATTTGTACCTGTAATTTTTATAACTTCTGGTAAAGCACTTTGAGTTACATATCTCACATGAATACATGCTATAGAAATATGTTATAAAGACTATGTGTGCAGATGGTTGTTATTACCAATTGATAACTATAAATGTGTGCATCACTGACAGACAGACAGACAGACCAAACACAGATATGGGCAGCCAAATCCAGAAGGAAATCTTCAAGACAGAGAGAATGAACCACACATCTGTAGTAAACCTTCTACACATCTGAATATACAGATGCTCTGTCTGGCATATATACTTGACAGAAGGCTGGTGTACTAGGTGTACTTACCCATATTCTTATCAAGATCACTGGTAAGTTTATTACCAGTTGTGAACAGAGTCAAAAGTTTCAGGTAACTAGAGCACAAAGTCAAGAGTTAGGAGTACATCACGTAAGTTGATTTGTGTTTTCTATTTAGTACTATGAAGTTCTATATTTTACTACTAGTTGGACAGTAAAGTGCATGGAAGGTTTTCACAGCACGTGTAGAAACTGCTAATCGTTTAAAATGAACGCTGTATTGTATCGCTTTATCACTTGCAGCAGGAATCGGGAGGTTGATCTCTGCCAGTTTCCTTTACGAGAGCTCGTGAAGACGTACTTAAAAAAATGTCACACGAAGACAAAAATACGCAGGTGAAGACTGTCATAACACCGTCGTGACGTGGCGGTCACTGATTGGCATTCATTTACGCGGGCGTCTTCCTGCAGACTATGAAAAATGCTGTCTTTGCATGTTTTAAACTTAAACTTTAATTGCTTGATTAGTTGATTTCTTTGGGATTTGCTTTTTTTGTAAAATAAAGTTGCGAATACGCGGGGCAGACGACACTTTGTAAGCACTTAATTTCAGGTCGGGCTGGTGCTCTCAGCGAGTCACCGCAGATTCGTCATTTAATAAAGCGTAGCGATTGTCAAAGAAGCTGGAAAACACGCGAGATCAACGTGTCCTCTGAGAGCCGACCTGGGGTGAGTACAACTTTCCAGTTACACTACCATGTGAGCACTATTTACTATTATGTAGTATAATTTATTTAATTGTTAAAAAGGGTCATGTGTTACAAGACGCACTTGGAAATGTATTTCTAAAAGTTGTATGGTTATTTAAGCTATTGAATAACATACGATGTATTAAATACTTAATGATGCTAAACTGATACTATATGCTGTAGGTTGCCTATTAAGTTAAAAAATACGCGGGCAACAGGACCATGTACATTTTGAACAGTGCATTGCATACAGCTAGATTATTTAAATCAATCTGAAAGTATATTTAAAATTACTACAAAGTATAATTCCAGATCGGGCATACATGTCTAAAAGCAGAGTTGAAGAGAACTCGAGTGTTTCCCGTTTGTTATTCCTTCACCAAAGATATGCAGGTTAGGTGCATTGGCTATCCTGAATTGTCCCTAGTGTGTGTGTGTGTGTGTGTCCTGCGGTGGGCTGGAGCCTTGCCTTACGCCCTGTGTTGGCTGGGATTGGCTCCATCAGACCCCCGTCACACTGTGTTAGAATATAGAGGGTTGGATAATGGATGGATGGATATTCCTTCACCAACTCTCCACCCCTTCTAAATTGGCCCTAGTGTGTGCTTGGTGTGTGGGTGTGTTTGTGTGTGTCCTGCGGTGGGTTGGCACCCTGCCTGAGATTGGTTCCTGCCTTGTGCCCTGTGTTGGCTGGGATTGGCTCCAGCAGACCCCCGTGACCCTGTAGTTAGGAATATAGCGGGTTGGAAAATGGATGGATGGAACTCTCCACCCCATACACTCAACTGTTACCCTGAGCTGTAAAAGTTTTAAGTCGGCTCCCACACACCCAATATATTATCCAATATGCGGCCCCCCGCAATACACCCCAATTTAGCCAGAAACGTATGGAAGAGAAATGAAGTTAACACTTCTTGGAAGGGCCATTTATTAGGACTTTGTGAAGGACGTGAGTAACCCCTGCAGTTGACACATAAGGATGACCTTAGAAGTCCTTCACTTGTTGTTGGCTTTTTTTACACTCTATAATTTTAAACGGATTACAAAGCTATACTTACAATCAGCCATTTATATTAATCTGTCACTACAAGACACAATGGATATATAAGAGTGGGCATCATCTCCAAAGCATGATGGCCTTGTTATAAGAAGAGCACTTAATAAAATGAGTATATATCACAATTTATATTTTAATTTTGCCATACTGTTCATGTTATGTGTCACACTTAAATCTGTACAGGGTATTGAGATGAGCATCATTCATCAGATGGACAGACAAGTGCAGAATGTCATAAATGTACTTACCCTCCTGTTCCCTGAAATAAAAGATATAAAATAGCATTAGAGATGTTTCAAAGCAGTGGCTCAAAACCCCGTTTTAACTCATTAATCACTGTACTCCTGTCCCCACCCATCTCCTGCTTCTCCTTAATTTGCGCTCACAGATGCTGTTTGCTCATCCTTTTTTTCTTTTATCCCTCTCATCAGTCTCAGTTTACTTTAACCAGCACTTACTCATACTCTTCTCCTGTTTCTTCAATGTCTGACATGGCGGGTGTCAAGTATAAGGCTTCCTGTGAAAAGGAAATCAGAAGCTGCAAGTTACAGGTGGACAGTCAGGTTATAGTGAAGAAAAAAGGTCATTTCATTTCATTGGTTTACAAAGGTATAATGAACACATTTGCTTACAAATAATATGTAGTAGTACACCAGTCTGTTTTTTTTTTCATATATAGTACCACTTAAAGTATGCACTGTTAGAGAGTACTTTGTCAGGTACTGTATATAAGATTGCTGTGCTGCATTAAATATGCAGAGATCAGTACCATTCAATAAGTGAAGCAAATATAAATAAAAACAGCCAAAGAAATTGATTACTGACAGATATTAGAACACATGTGCAAGTCTACCTGACAAAAGCTTTACAGATCATATTTGCACACAATTCTTAAATCATATGGTGATACAGAGAACAAGTTTAATTGACTTAGCTGGGATGAATTTGCACTATTATTGTGAGCATTTCTACTTAGCAACAGAGCTAAGCATTGTATAACTGCACATGTGAGACTCCCCTGTGTGAGTTTGTGTGTCTACATTCTCTGAGAAGAAAAGAGGAGGTGGGATCTGGCATTTGGATCAAGTCTGAGTTTCAAATTTGGCAGTACCATTCAAACTTGGTAAGGTCTAAAGGTTTCAGGTATGGACTTCAGTTTTGACAGGACCTAGCTAGATTCTTGATTTCCTTAAGCAAATCAGTTAACTGAGTAGACAAGTGAGTCTTCTTATATTTGATGTAAACACACCTACCATATAGGGTAGCACAGTGACACAGCCGCCGCCTTGCAGTAAGGAGGCCTGGGTTTGCATCTCAGGTCCTCCCTGTGTGGAGTTTGCATATTCTCCCCATGTCTGTGTGAGTTTCCTAAGGGTGCTCCAGCTTTCTCCCACAGTCTAAAGACATGCAAGTTAGGGAAACTGGCAATAATAAATTGGTCATAGTTTGTGTCTGATATGTGTGTTCACCCTGTGATGGACTGGCCCCCTGTCCAGGGTTTGTTCCTGTCTTGCACCCTATGCTAGCCAAGATAGGCTACAGTATCCCCCATGACCCATTCAGAGCTAAGTGGGTTACACACTGACTGACCTAACATGTACACTCTTAAAAATAAAGGTGCCACAGCAGTTCTTCAGATCGATGCCATAAGGGAACCATTTTTGGTCCCCAAAGGACCCATCCACATGAAGAATCCAGAAATAACTTTTTATTTATCTACATCTATAAAAAGCTTCATACAGTAAATAACCACGAACAGCCGATAACACATCAATACCAATGAGTCATGATTATAAAAGGACTCCTGCTGCATACAATAACTCAGGCTAAATTTAAGTTTTCTTAAACTTTGTATATATTTTGTTAAAGACCTCACTTTTTTTTCTTTTTTCTTTTTTTTACAAATTATAAAGTTTTTTTAAAGCACAAAGGACCATCTTTATATGCAAATAGTCTGTCCCAAAATGAAATGGTGCTTTGTCAAACAATAATACCACAAGGAACCATACAACACAGTAAAGCACTATAAAATGCCATTAAATAACCATTATTTTTAAGTGTATGTTCACTGTTATATTTATATGATTCACTCGTGGAAATGGGAGACTGTGCCTTCAGAAAAAAGTAAATGAGGAAAAAAAGATAAGCAATTTTAATAGGCAGCTAAAGGGATTGTATTATTTCATAAACTAGGTCACCACTTGCAGCAGGCAAACTAATATAGATCAAAAAAGCCATTACTTTACGCTACGTTATATATATGTCTCAATAACAGAAGAGCATAAGAATTGTATGACTTAAATTTTGATACATAACCAAACTGCCTGTAGGTAATTTTATTTTTAAAATATCGTCTTTTTGAGTACTAATTCCATTATTATTATCTTTGGATATCTTTGCCAAGTGTTTTTACAAAGTATAGAAAGACACAAAGAAAATATGTCAAAATAAGTAAGGGAAAGGACAAGCCAGAGATCACTTAGGACCCTTGACCACCAAACACTAGGCAGATTACTCCTTATCCCAACCTAAAAACAATTTAAAAATGTAACAAATACCAGTAGAATATTGTCATGATCATATACTGTATAACTCTATATTGTATTTGCTCTGCAAGCTATAAAGTCTATAAAGACATTCAGTGATGTATTAATTTTCCAATTCACGGACAGTTGGGGTCTACCATGTCAGCATCAGGCAAGGCAGTAACCTACCCTGAACTGGATGATACTACAACTTATCCATAGTGGCCTAGGCATGAGTAAAGCCATATACTGTAGTATACCTGGAGAAAACCTACTCACAAATGGTAGAAAACATTATAACTTACTGGCATTTACTGGTGTCTGGAGCTGCTAAAAATGTGTGATTATCTGATAAACTCCCCTGGTACAGTGGTTCTAAATGTTCAGTCCTCCGATCTCCCTGTAGCTGCATTTTTTTGTTCCAACCAGTTTGTCAGACAGTCACTGTTACCTTTAATTAATCTAATTGTTTAATTAGCTGACCAGTTTTTCATTGTATTTGGCATTTAGAAAAGTACTGTAGTGTCAGATTGACACTTATTATAAAATTAAAACTTGTGTTTTTTATGTATCCTTAAAAGCTTACTTTTTTATTTCACTTTTTCTGTGGAGTTTGCTATCATAATTGTACCTGAATACAATTAATATTGAGTAGAGCTGACTCCAGTGCAAATGACTCTGAAAGGAGCAGCTATTACTAACTAGCATGCTTATTGGTAAATGATTGTCTAAATAACCAGAAAAAAAAATGCAAATTGAATGAATTGAAATGAATTTTCCATATTTAACATGTATAAAATTATGCCTCATTCACTAAAAACATAACCAATCTTTAATTTCCGGATGTTTGTAAAAAAAAAACAAAAAACAGGAACATAGAAACTGGGAAATAACGGCTTGCCTAATTACGGTAGGAGTCCAATTAAGAGAAGAAATGGGTTGGAATAAAAGCCCAACCAGGCCCTGAGGACTGAATGTTGAGAACCACTGCCTTAGGAGCAGTTCAAAATTTCGTATAGCCAAGCTTGAATTTTAACAGATTCAACTGTCCTAAAACAAATCTGAGTCCCCGAACTGATTTATATTCCCAAACGTATACATATTCTCAGATATAAATGAATCCACTTTGTTCCGAAAAATATACTTTGGGAAACTCGATTGATGGTGATCCTGTGGTGAAGCACCGACTCCTTTTCCGAACAATGAAGGGTATACATCTCGCCTTAACCCACTATATCCTGACCCGACACAACTACAAGGGCTACATCTGCGCTGCTTGTCCTGCCCCCGTGGAAATTGTGCACGTAAGCTGTACTTGAAAGTTAACAAGTGACCGAGCTTTCCGAGGCATCTCGTACCTTGCCCAACTGGAATATAATCAGCGAATTAAATAAAAGGATGGACAAAAAATCGATAAAATGTCGTATCTGCCTGACTGTCCTTTAAGCCACTGTTAGTTCACCACTCTAGGAATAGCTCGTCGTGTCACTGTGTTTCTACGCTCCCTGGACAGAACAAAGAGATCATCACTCAAAGTGTCCTTGTTCAACAGAATGTAAGCTGCTATATTTAGCCAGTTACACTGAAATACCAGTCCGCACCCTGGCTGAGCTACGGGCACAACGATGCTTCAAATCTGTCCCAGTGAAAAGGGAAACGATGCCAAGCCTGTGACGCATGGACGGCACAAGGCGACGACAGCCTTGACAGCTATTTTGTCCCAGCAACACTCGAAGCGATGCTGTAAGTGATGAGAAAAAGGCAAGTTCTCAGAACACAATAGGATAGAGAATCTAAAGTAACCGACGGCAGCTGCTATAGCATTGCGATGGAAATTCCTAGGGCGAGAGACAGGAGCAGCTTTACACTATTGGTTTGCTGCACTAAAAGTCTTTCACCTATCAGCCCTCATCGGTTTCAGCTCGGTCCTCGTAGCTCCGCTGACATTCAGTCCTTTGCCGATCGGTGAATTATTTCACATGTCTGCAGACTCCAGTTGTGTCAATCGTTGTCCCATTTCACGTTATTGTCCACGCAAGCAATTAATTCGCTTATAAAATCTCAGCGCCAACGAGAAACGAGCGTCACTGTGGAGCCGGCCGTGCGCTGAAATTGGAAGACAGTCACAACCACAAAGGGGAAAAAATAGTTACGACGGCTCTTGTAGGATTTGCATTTCTTTAGAAAAAGGTCATAATACTCGTAGTTACTGTAATTGGACAAACCAGTTTTTCTTCTCAGCTACTATAACTGTAAACATCTGGTTAAGGAAAAAGTAAATCAGAACAAACTATCTTTTCATTTAGTGTACCGAAAACGTGTTGTGAAGCAATGGATGAGTGGATACATTTACACCGTAAAATAAAAAAACCGCTAGGGATTACAACTTAATTAGATTAATATATATATATATATATATATATATATATATATATATATATATATATATATATATATATATA
This sequence comes from Erpetoichthys calabaricus, assembly GCF_900747795.2. Lineage (NCBI taxonomy): Eukaryota > Metazoa > Chordata > Cladistia > Polypteriformes > Polypteridae > Erpetoichthys > Erpetoichthys calabaricus. The sequence continues at coordinate 86,143,362 of NC_041404.2, forward strand.
TATATATATATATATACCGTTGGACTCTTTAGCTGTTCTTAACTTACTTTTGATAAGGTAAATAAAAAGATGACAGCCCGGGTAAGATAGGTGCATCCTTTAACTGTCTCTACCAAGCCATAAAATATACAGCCAGCGTTTTGAATGAATCCACATGAAGAGTTTCACACAATAAAGTTGTCAATAGTGATGAAACAAATAGACAGGCAGAAAGAGAAAGTGAGAGAGAGCGAAAAAGACAGCAATGATCCACAAATGAAAGACACCCACCTGTCAAGGGCTCCAAAGGCTAAGATGGACAAAGAAAGGAGAATCTGAATTTAAATGGAATAACAATGATGTTTTATAGGAGATGTCTGAAATGAGAGATGGTGGGAGGGCAGAGGATTGGAAAAGGAGGGTTGGGAGGTGGATATGGGGGGAGCTTTGTTTCACAATAGGGAGGGGTAGATGAAGGAAGACAGATGCAGCACTTCTGTTCTGCCTGTAAATGGACAATGAGATGATGGGAGTGAAGCACAGCTATGAGAATTTGTTCGCCTCACCTGTTTCCTTTCTGTCATTACTCAAATCCCCATCTCTGTTATTGTCCTTGTCAGTTAGCAACTCTCCCCCTACCCCAAAAGCAGACAATGCTGTCATCTGCGTGTTTCTCTATATTTGTATGCAGCTGCTCGGAGAGCTTGTGTTTCAGATGGGTACCCTGCCCTGTTCGAAAGGGAAACCCAAAATTTCTGTCAGTTGGCTATTGCCCCTCATCACCCTGGATGATTACACAGTTTGATGTTGAAACCTCAGAAATTAAGGCAGGTTTTTATATGGTATTTGTGTGCTAACAACGGATCATTTGGGAATATCTCTATGGTTTTGAGTAGTCAGTCCACCTACTTGGACATCACTGATTATCTTTAAAAGTTTAATTACCTTAATAATGCTTTTTTATTTGTCTGTAGTCCATCCGTGTATTGTTTTGAAGGTACTGAAGAATGAATGGTAATAGTTTAGCCATGGCTGTCAAAATTTGACCAAGCAGAGAAGAAAAAACTTAATGTTTGTCACCTGAAAGTTAGCAAAGCTAATGCAGAGAACGTTATCTGTTCCTTTAAACAATTCTTTGTTTTATTTTATATTCTGCAAGAGTTCTACAGTTTTGCTGCCAAAACAATCTTAGGGTCCTATATTCAAATATGCAGTCAGGTTCATAAGTATTTGGACAGTGACACACTTTTCATAATTTTGGCTCTCTATACCACCACAATGGATTTGAAACAAAGCAATCAAAATGTGATTGAAGTATAGACTTTCGGCTTTAAATTAAGGGGTTTAACAAAAATATTGTATAAACTGTTTAGAAAATACATATATCTTTATACATGGTATTCCCATTTTCAGGGGCTCAAAAGTATTTGGACAAGTTCTCTGTGAGTCCTCATTTGCCCAGTTCTACTCGGTTCATGACTATCGGCAGTTCTAAATTCAAGAGGCTCCTGGAAGCAACCAAGGAACGTGGAGCCAAACTAGACCGTCACAGTCTACAGTTTTTCTATTATCTTCATTATGTGTGACTTCTGATCTAATAAGCAGTAGGTAATATAGACCATGAAAAGGTATGGCAGCAAAACTTGACAGATTTATTGAAGCTGGGCAGTATTATTCTCAAACGCCACAAACTGGAAGGTCAATTTAAGGAAATGTCAGCATGTCAAGTATAAGATATTGTTAATTCCTTTGTGCAGCCCCTCTGGGTTGATTTGAAAGACAATGGTAAAATGTGGGGACAGTGAAGCATATCATTGTTTACAGTGTAAATCAAGACGAGTCCTTCTTCATAAACTGGATGGAATGGATGTTATGTCCATCACTGAGAGACACGTTTTCTGGGTGCAAGACCAGCCATTATGGTTTTGAGGAAATGATAGGCTGTTGTTATATTGCAGGCCAAGGAAATTATTTAATTACACAACTGTGTTTCTGCAGACAGACATGCCATTTATTTGTTATATTTTTCTTTCACAAAGCATATGCAAGTTTTATGCATTTGTGAGTAAATAGTTTCAGTACACTGATTATGACTATTAATTTTTTTCTCTGACTTGCTTATCAAGTTCAAGGTGGTTGGAGTAACCCTGCACTCATATTGTTACTTTCAATTATGAAGTAATACATGTAAACATGCAGTAATTGTTGCTGTTGATGGTGTCAACCTGTACTCTTTGTAAGTGCAATGCATCTTTTATAATCAACAAAACTTAGCAATGGCTGAAGTCAGTGGATATTTCTTTCTTTTTACATTTTTGTTCTTTTCCCCCATTCTGGTGTGTGTTCAGACAATATCATGTGTGTGTGTGTATATATATACAGTATTTATGTATTTATTTATTTAATTTTATTTATTAATTTTATTGTAATCATTCCATACAAATAGATCAATTTATACAAAAAAGAATTGAAGACAAATCAAACCCCACCCTTGATAAGGAGAGCATGGCCAAAGGAGAATTGCTTAGGGCTTTTTAATAGGGCAAAGATAAACAAAAGAAAGGAAAAATATATATATATAAATAAAAAATGTAGAAGGGAAAGAAATGCGGAAATAATTATTTCTTCTTATTCTAAAATATTATTGATTAGATCCTTCCAGGTTTTGAAAAAATTCTGTACAGATCCTCTAACTGAGAATTTGATTTTTTCCAATTTCGGATAATATAAAACATCGGTTTCCCACTGACTTATCAGAGGAGAGTTAGGATTCTTCCAATTTAACAAAATAAGTCTGCGTGCCAAAAGTGTAGTGAATGCAATCACCGTTTGCTTGTCCTTTTCCACTTCAAGTCCGTCTGGAAGAACACTGAACATAGCTGTTAATGGGTTAGGAGGGATTGTGACCCCAAGGCTGTCTGAAAGGCACTTACAAATTTTGGTCCAAAATGATGTTAGTTTGATGCAGGCCCAAAACATGTGACCCAGTGAGGCAGGAGCTTGGTTGCAGCGTTCGCAGGTTGGATCTTGCCCTGGAAATATTTTGGACAGTTTTAAGCGAGACAGATGAGCGCGATATATAATTTTTAGTTGAATAATTCTATGCTTTGCGCATATGGAGCTCAAGTGAATTCTCTGCATTGCTACCTACCACTCCTTTTCTGATATATTAATTAAGAGATCTTTTTCCTATTGTCCTCTTGGATCTTTGAAAGGAAGGGACTCTAATAAAATGTTATATAATGCAGAAATGGAGTCTAATTCCTCGAAATTGAGCAGTATTTTTTCCAGCATAGTGGAGGGTACGAGATGAGGAAAATCGGGCAGTTTCTGTTTAACAAAGTTTCTAATTTGAAGATAGTGAAAGAAATGTGTAGCTGGGAGGTTGAATTTGGAACGTAATTGTTCAAAGGATGCAAAGATAGTGTCTATATAAAGATCTCTGAGCAATTTAATCCCAAATCTTTTCCAGGTATTAAAAACTGCATATGTTTGCGAGGGTTGAAAGAGGTGGTTCTCCTGCAGGGGTGCCAAAGATAAAAGATTTTCCATCTTAAATTGCTTTCTAAATTGGTTCCATATTCTGAGTGAGTGAAGCACAATTGGGTTATTAGTATATTTGCGATAACTTGCATTTATTGGAGCACAGAGCAGGGAGTATAAAGAAGTACTACAGGATTTTACTTCTATTGCAGGCCAAGCCTGTGTATGTTCATTTATTTGTGTCCAGGTTTTTATGGCTTGTATGTTTGCTGCCCAGTAATAAAACTGAAAATTAGGTAAAATGTATTTATTTATTTAAAGAAATTCTGTAAAAAAAAACAATTTCCTCCTGAGACAAATACAGTTTTACCTATATGGAGTGCGTGCCACCAATGTCATCTGTTAAAATACAGGTAAATAAAGCTTTACACTTTGAGGATTTTAAACATATTGTTGATGTGAGAAAAGCATTAGTCACTGTGTTTGATTTACCTAAATAGCTAAACCGTAAAGCACATGGTTGTCAACTAGTGATTTTTTTGACACATTCTCAAAATCACTTCTCAAGAAAAGGACCAGCTCTCTTTAAACACTATTCTGTTTGTTGTGCCCGCCAGAAAAAGAAAAAATGTTTATTTCCCTTTCTAGTCTTCGTCAGAAGTCTTGTGAGGGGCAGGGTGTAAAGGATTGTTCTGAGCCTGGTTGTCATATCAAGATGTGACTGTTGTAGTCTCAGAATTCTGTATTATTTTATAAAATGTTAGGAAAGATGAAGGAAAGCATTGAATAATAAATAATTATTAAATAATAATAAACAATAAACCCTACAAAATTCACATTACTCAAATTTTGCTTATGTAAAAAAAGTTATTTAATTATAATGACCATATATCAATAATTATGTAACTAATTTCTAAAAGGGACAGTGATATTGGTGAATCTGTCTTTCTTGCTATCTACACATTATTTACACATCACGCTAACTAGCAAGGTGCTTCCTAAACATTTTATCAACATTCACCTACATACATTCAAGTCTGTGTTTTCTCATAACAGAAGCACTGCACCTAAACCTGTTTAGCAGCAGAAATGGTCATTGGTCATCTCCTCTTAACATGCGCTTTACTAAAAACTTGGCATCTTTTTTGAGATGTTTAATTTCCCTACCTTCAACCGGAGAGTCACAGCAGATAGAAATGCAGTACATAGTCAAAATTCAATCACTGCAAGCCAGTGCACAGAAATATTTCTAGGACAAGATCAGCATATTTTTTGTAATTCTAATGACAGATGCTAATAGGATAAGTAATGCTAGGGTTTTCCTATTCCATTGTTTCTTTCCACTTCTAAACTGGAAGTATGAACCTGAAATATGTGAATGTTGTGCTGTCCTTCAAGCCAAAGTGAATAAGGTGTACAACACCACCTGGCTAAAATTCCCTCTGTTGATTCCTAGTGTCTCTGCATTCCCTCAGCCTTCAGTTACTTTTAAAGCGCAGGGGGCTCAGGGGTAGATATTGAGCTTCCTACTCCTTTAAAGGAACAGAGCTGTTCTTTCACCTCAGGAATGGCTAGGAGAATAATAGCTTCCACTCAGTCCTCTCCTGGCTCACCCTTGAATTGGCTAATGGACTCCAGGTTCTCTAGCTAGTAGCACTATGCTGATTCCAATGAGCAAGAAGGTTTTGTTTCCTCTTACCCACACTGACTGGTCCCTAAATCTCAATCTTTCTTTTTCTCAGAAGGTCAGGCATTCCTGCAACTGCGTGGTTCAGTGTCTAGGTGAGCATTGCATTTCTCTAAGCATACCACATCTCATTATTTCCTGGACTAAAACTCAGGACACCACAGAAACATATAGGTACTGTCTTGTACTGTACTAGTGGTATCCATGCCCTTGGAAGCTCTTCTTCACAATGAATAAGAAAATTGTATATCACATATAAATAAAAAATAGATAAATATTTGATTTTACAAATGATAATAAATTTCAATGTGATATGTATTACAACATATCCAATTATTCATAATTGCAGCGTTCTGCCATTAAAGAATAAAATATGACAAATCTGTACTTTAGTTTTAGAATTGAAAAATCAAGTATCATGATACTTCTCTTTCATTATATAATCCATCTTCATACAGAAATAATGCATTTAAAAAGAAAATACAATAAAATACATTAAGCACAAAATAGAAATCCAATAATGGAAGACATTAATGAAAGTAACATACACTTCAAATATACACAAAACAAATGTAAAATGAAGCATTTGAATCACATGTACAAAAACACAACAGACAAAATTATATAAGTAGACCATGTCTGTACAAATTCATAACTAGAAGCACAGTTAGTAAGTTAGATAGCACAGTTAGATAGCACACAGCCAGTGCAGGGGGTGGCATAGCTGGTAAGATGCTGCTAGCATAGACTTTGGTCTCAGCAGTTGTGTTAAGATAACACCCTCCATAACCGAACCCCCCAGACCCTGCATGCTAAAAAGATCTGGAAGGTGTCAAGAAAACCTTCAGGTCAGTAAGTGGCAGTAGGCCTATAGGGCTTCTAATAGAGAAGGTAGGGGACACTGGCAGTAGGTGTGTACTTTCCCACTTGGTCACCATGAGGCAGCACAAGGCCCTAACTTGGATGAGTAGGACCGTGTCTCCCTTTTACAAAAGTGGGTAGCAGCATAGCTGCCTTGGAGAAGTCGACTTCTTAACACTACTCAAGGCTTTTGTAGTGCCAGAAGAGAATGTTAGGTTATACTGTATAGCATGATGTTTAGAGTACAAGTCCAAAGATGTTATGTTTAAGATTTATAACGCACTGATGAGGCCTCACCTCAGTACTATGTACAGTTTTGGTCTCCAGGCTACAAAAAGTATATAGCAGCACTGGAAAAGGTATAAAGAAGAGTGATTAGGCTGATTCCAGGACTACAAAGGGATGAATTTTGAGGAATGATTGAAAGACCTGAGCCTTTTCAGTTTAGACAAAAGAAGATTAAGAGGAGACATGATTGAAGTGTTTCAAATTATGAAGGGACATTGTACAGTGGATTGAGACTGTTATTTTAAAACAAGTTCATCAAGAACACTGGGACACAGTTGTTATAACCAAAAAGGGATGCAAAAATGTTTCTAGGACTGGGCCTTGAAGAAGAGGTTAACCTGGGTCAATAAAAGCATTGTAGTAGTTTCCAGTTCGATTAGGAATTATAGCAAGTTATTTACATAAGAACCTACTCATAATTTTGTGTCACCCCATTGTTTCAGCCTGCTCAGTTTCAATGTGAAAATCTCCATGTGGTCTGTTGCAAAAGTGAATCTATGTTGTCTTTTTTAAGGATCTATTTTTTACTAAATTATATTATTTAGAATCTAATGCTTTTATTTGTTAAAAAATGCAATATTGAAAGCAATTGTATGTATACTATAACACTACATACACCAAACAGGAATTTAAATATAAGAAAACTAAACACTTTATTTTATTAGCATTAATTTATAATATCTATTTACATAGATCATCCTTAATCTTACAAAAGAACAAATATTGTGACATGCACTAGAATGAGTGAGATCATACTTATATTTTCTTTTTTTTCGATGTCTAGGGGGCTCATGTATAAACGGTGCATACGCACAGAAATGTTGCGTACGAATGTTTCCACGCTCAAATCGCGATGTATAAAACCTAAACTTGGCATAAACCCACGCACATTTCCACGGTATCTCATACCCTGGCATACGCAAGTTCTCCACTCGGTTTTGCAGACTGGCGGCACCCAGCGTCAAAGCAGTGCTACTGTTCCTATGTGGTTACCCTTTCTTTCTTAGATCCACGTTCCTGACACGGCTTTATAAATACACTGAAACTAACTGCATATTGTTTATTAATGTAATGCATCTGATTGTAATTAACCTGTAACAATATAATGGTCTAGGGAATAGCCAAAGTATTCCAAATACCATAACTGCTTTAGCGTTGTTACTCTCACTGCACCTTCTTTTTCTTCTTTCAGCTGCTCCCGTTAAGGGTTGCCACAGCGAATCATCTTTTTCCATATTACTCTCACTGCACCACTTGGAGTATTTATATCACTGTATCTTAGTTTAGAATCACAGCAGCAGCTGATTGGAAAGAGAATTATCGGTATACAGCATCAAGCACACGCTGCCTCAGCCATGGTAAAACGCTTCAGAGTCTTTCCTGTACGGACCTTGCGGTTCAGAAACAGTTTCATCCCAAGAACTTTAAACACACTCAATCAGTCCATCAAGTGCTCCTTGTAGAACTGTTTGTAATTATAAGTACAATTACCTCACTGTAAACTTGAACTACAGTTATAATATTGCACAACCTGCGCCACTTTATAAAGCGCGTATTTACATATGATGACGATATCATTTTAAAGATGAAATGCAGCAAAATATGTTGATTATATTATACAGATAAAACTTTAACTTCATTTAAATAATCAATATTGTTAATAATTTAACATGTGAGGACACGGTGCCGCAGCGCTAGCTAGTTCATGGATTGTTCCTACCTCGTGCCGTATTCTTGCTGGGCTGGCGCGACACTGGAAGGATAGATGGATAGAATAATTAAACACGTACTACGAAGATATTTCAATGTTCCTTAAACGTTTTGAAGAATCGTCGTTCTAAGCTTACAGATGGCTTAACGTCTATTACAGCACTGATTGTATGGCGACTGGGTATTTGGAGAAAGAAAAGTAAGGACAGGAATTAGAGGTTAGTACGTTTGAAAGAGACAGTACTGTTGCAAGAAATTATTTCATCGAAGGTCACACATGGCGCAGCAAGCATCTTGCGTGAGACATGAACAATCACTGTGCCACCATGTTCCCATGTTTAATAATATGCTTTCATTCCTATCATCATGAAAAAGATTTCACGTATACATCTCAGTATTTTAATTATTCAGAGAGCTGTAACATTACGAATGTAATGGATTCTATGTCCTGTCGGAGGAAGAGAAAGCCCGGAAGCACATAGTGATTCACACACATAGAGCACATAGAAGATTAAATACAAAATAAAGCATTTAACGTGCTACTTTAGTTACGATGGAATTTGAGAAACTACTAAATTAAACAATTTTAAGATGAAGTTTATGATGTTCTACTTTAATGACAAAATAAACTACGTGATTAAAGTGGAAATTCCGAGATTAAAGTTGACATTTCGAGCTTTTTTCCCTAATAAGCTTTCATATGACACTCAGGCGGTGGGCTACAACTCGCCTTTTCACAGAGACTTTGATATGTGACAACTTCTTTTTTATTTTGGGCACTGTGCGACTTTGTGTACTTGAGCTTTCGAGTTTCTCCAACACTATATGTCACTCGATCAACTTCTTTTTGTTGATTATGTCACTGTTTAAACCAACGAATAGTAAGTTTTTCCTTGCCTCCACTTGGTATTCGCTGATATTCTTCTATTTTCCCCCGTGCTTTTCCCATTGTCTTTTCACAGAACGCTGAGCTTAAGGGCTATTTATATTGATTTGCATATTCAAAGAGGCGTAATTCTGGAGTTGGTGTGGGGCAGCAGGCGCATGCACGTGCGTTACTTTTCATGCTGATCAGGATTTATGTAGCTGAAGAACGTGGAAGTTGGCAATGTCCTTCTCTGGGGTAGGACAAATTCTTATCTTATTCGGACATTTAGTGCAGCTCCTAGGAGTAACTTTGTGACTCCTGTTAAATATGGGCACAGACCTCTACACCAACAGGGTGATGCCCTTGGCTGAGAGGACAGGGCCCCTTTTAACCTTTCTGATGTACATCTAGCCTGGTATCTCTGTTAATAATCCTGGCCTTGGCAGAATAGGTTTAAGCCCAGTTGATACCTAAAGGCCCTTTTTGAGCGTAGGTGGAGCCTAAGCTCACAGACCTCAAAAGTGAGTGAGAGAAAGACAAAGACAGGTGAAAGGTAACATGTAAGGTAACAGTGCTCCACTGGGCAAACGATCTAGCTACACTTTTAAAATATTGGTTCTAAAATTGCACTTTACTGGGTTGTGTGGTTCCTTGTAAAACCACTGCTTGACAAAGAACTATTTAATTCTGAGAAAAATTCTAGGCATGTGAAGCTGGTTATTTGGGCTTTTAAAAGATTCATAATATGTGAACAAAACAGAAATATTTAATATCTAATAGGCTACCTATCAGGATACTAAGAGATCAAGAAAACCAGAGCTTAGCCTGTGTAACTGTATGCAGCAAGGGCCCTTTTAAAATGAGGAACCCATCGGTCACAAATCTTTTACCATTTATTCAAGCTTATTTGTGGAACCTCAGATCTGAATAAAGGTTATTTCTGGAATGTTCATGTGGGTGGTTCTCCTGGATACCAAAAATGGTTCCTTTTTGGCATTATACTAAAGAATCACTTTGGCACCTTTATTTTTAAGAGTGTGGGTAGATGGACTCAGTAACTGTTGATAAAGAGGGTGCATGGGTTTGATTATCTTATGTTTTAATTTGTTAAATTGCATTTTTTCTGTTCATCCTTATGTTTGTTTGCTTATATTTATATAGTATGGTCTTCTTGATATCATCCTGATATTGGAGTTGCCCCCATCACTATGCCAATACAAAACTGACATGAATATATTTAAAAAATGTTTGGGATCTAAAGTGAGCCAAATGTGCCTATTAAATACACCGAGAAGTCAGTTACAGTTCCTCTGCATTTTCTTCATTTAATGTATATTTAAAAACACAAATGCTTTCTAAGCCGATGGTGAGAAAGTCACTTTGAATCAAAGCCTAGTCTAGTCTCATCAGTTGAAATTTGAGATAAGAACAGCTGCATTAAGAAGGCTGGGAGAGCCCAGCTAATCTCAAGGACTCTGTCTGTACGAGTGTAGTAGCATACACTAATCTCATGCACTGCTTTGTCACTTTGTTCACTCTTCATTTTCCTCTCTTTAATTTTCATTTTACCAAAAGAGGAAAAAATCAGAAATCAAAACAGTATATTAAAAATAAAACTGCTGAATCAATAACACAATATTCTCAGATCAACTTACTTCAGTTCAGGATCCCCGGAGGTTGTTGTTTATTCCTGCAGTACCAGTCAGGAACCAACAGTACCTCAGATTGATTGTTCTGTTCATAGCTCAGGACTTCATCTTCTGTGTCAGACCTGCATCTAGTCTCATTATCTCCCTTGCCTTTTCAAACTAGGATCTGTGCCTTGTGCTACATTGAATAAGAAGACATTAAGAAGTCTGGGGACCTGGGTTCGATTCCCGGGTCCTCCCTGCGTGGAGTTTGCATGTTCTCCCCGTGTCTGCGTGGGTTTCCTCCGGGCGCTCCGGTTTCCTCCCACAGTCCAAAGACATGCAGGTTAGGTGGATTGGCGATTCTAAATTGGCCCTAGTGTGTGCTTGGTGTGTGGGTGTGTTTGTGTGTGTCCTGCGGTGGGTTGGCACCCTGCCCAGGATTGTTCCCTGCCTTGTGCCCTGTGTTGGCTGGGATTGGCTCCAGCAGACCCCCGTGACTCTGTGTTCGGATTCAGCGGGTTGGAAAATGGATGGATGGATGGACATTAAGAAGAGACAGGGGATGTCCGTGGGGGTCAGTGAAGAGTAACAGTCACAGTCTGTGCAGGAAACCCACAGAAAGAATCCTAGCTGTGGGAGCTGTGAGACTGTGTGTTTCAAGTGTAACCTGCTAGAGGGTGAAGAGGTAAGTAAAGATTGATCAACAATACTTGTTTTACTTTATTTAAGTCTTCCAGTATTTCATTAGATAAATAAAGTGTAAATGGACGTTAAGTTACAGTTATTACACATTTCCAAATTAATGCAGTATCAGAATATTGAGGTTTAAAAATGAAACATGTAAGAATCGCAGACAAAATCAACTGAAAGCTTGATATATGAAAGATTACAATTTCCCACCTGTCAAAAATCCACAGTAAGAAGAGTCACCAAAGAGCACAACAAAAATTTGAAGGATGTCTCCAGCACACACACAGAAAAGGGGAGGCTGGTGTTTCAGAAACCTTTCTTAAATAGCACAAGCCCCTTTCATTCTCATGACGTTCAGGTATTGTGCAGACACTCGGATGGGACATGCTAATTAATTACATCCTGCTACACCCATGCAAAATATCATGGCAGACAGGAGGGAGAAGGTCGCTAGAAGGGCTGGGCAGACAGCTGCTGCACGCTTGAATGAGTACCAGGGAGATGATTGGGTTTTCTCAGAATGTCTTTGTGTCTGTGCAAAAGCTTTGCTAAGAACCGAATATGATTGTCTTCCTAGAATGAATGACGTTTTCAGGTTAGACACCTGGCTCTGCATGTGACATCATGTGTTGGCCACAGTTTCTGCTTCTTGTCTTCCATTATACCTCTTGTTCTCCTAATTGTTCTGGCCAGCAGTGTTGGAGCCAGTTTGTGTACAACTCCTCAAGGTTAGTAGTGATGGGTCTGGTGGTTGTCACATTTTACGTTACTGGCTTCCTTCTGGGTCTACTTTAAGCATCAACACACCTCAACCATCACCACCACCACAGTTCTTCACACAATATGAAGGTTATGGGGAAAATGCATGATGACACAGGACCTTGATTTTTTTCTGCTGAGTGCACCCCCGCAGTTCCCAAACCCGACAATGATGCACCAAGTCAGAATGCACTCGATAGTGCCCCTATAGAATGTGGTGAGAATGGGGGAAAGTAGGCTGACCTTCTTTAGGTACCAAGGAAGTGGAGTCAGGGTTACTGTGGAGTCCATCACAGGTCACACACACAAACTTTGTCTCAGAAAATATCACCAAAATCCCATCATATTTTAGGTGCAAAACTGAAAATGTTCAGTTAATTGGGGAGTAATTTTCTTTTCCTCTGCAGGTAAAATATTGACAAATTTGCAATAAGACTCTCTGCTTTTACTATTCTTCCATAGTCCATATGAAAAGTTGCAGAGCTGGCAAGAGGACACCAGCTTCAAAGCTGGTACCAGTACAGCATACAACTTTTTTCCATTTTTTTTTTTTTTTTACCATGAAGTCAGCCCTTTTAACATTGTCATCCTGGGGCTGGGTGCTCTACTCTCACATCTTTTCCATGCCATAGTTGGAAGTTTCACTTTCACCTGAACATAAAAATAATAACAAATTAATAAAAAAAAAACTGTCAATGGTGATGATTTAGCTATGGAAAAGTGGGAATGGTAGAATTATTCAAAAGTGGCAGCAACTCATTTGCAAATACTCAATGAACTTTGACATTATTGTTGAAGAAAATACTTCACCTCACCACATTTCACATTTGTTTAAAGCTGATCCTTCGGCTAGGATGTTGGACATCTCTGGGTCCACAGTTCTTGAGGTTGATCCTCGAATTAGCTATGAACTACCCAGTCTCACTGAGGTTGCACAGTTGGTGAACCAGTCGAGGGTAGGTAAAGCTGCTGGAAAATGTGGTATTTGGGGTGAACTTCTCCAGGCTGGTGGTGAGGCTGTCCTCTTGGCATTCCATTTGGGAGACGGGCATCATCCCAACTGACTGGAAAACGGGACTTGGTCCCTATCTGGATAGACAAGGATTATTGGCTGGATTGCTACAAGGGATTAACACTGCTGTCAGTGCTGGGTAAGGCCCTTGCTAGGATCAATCTCTATAGGATCTGGAATCACTTGCTTACCTACCAGGGACCAGAGCAGTCTGTTTTTATACCTAAGAAGTCTACCATTGACCGCATCCTGGCACTGAGGGTTTTCATTGAGCGCAAACACGAATATCGGCAGAGTTTCTTTGCAGCGTTTGTCAATTTTTGTAAATCAACTCAATTGATTGAGCTTCCCTGTGGGACATCCTGAGACTTCGCAGGATCCCCCCAAAGTTACTGGATGTCCTGGCTGGCCTGTAAACTGGTACTGTGAGTGCTGTGCAGAGTGGAGGCAGAACCTCTGCGTTTTTCCAAGTTGATTCTGGGGTTCGTCAGGGGTGTGTTCTTGCTCCAGTTCTGTTCAATGCTTGCATGGACTGGGTGTTGGGCAAGGTTGTGGGGTCCGGCGGCTGTGGGGCATCTGTTGGCGAAGAAAGGTTCACTGATTTTGACTTTGCCGATGATGATGTGGTCTTCGCAGAGTCAATGGAAGCTTTGAGCATGGCTCCCGAGGGACTGATGGTGAGGAGTCTGAGTGTCTGGGCTTGCAAGTGTCCTGGATAAAAACTAAGATCCAGGCCTTTAATGACCTCTTAGGCACAGCCATCAGCAGTGTGTCTGTCTGCAGAGGGAATGTTGACTTCATTGAGAGGTTTACTTACCTTGGCAGCAACATTCGTGTCTCTGGTAACTCTTCCTGTTCAGTCAGTAGACAGATTGGGAGAGCACAGGGGGGTTATGAGGTCGCTGGAAAGGGGTGTGGAGCGCTCCCGATATCTTTGCAAGGCTGGACTCCTACAGTGCCGTGTTTCTTCAAAGAATCTTTGGGTAACACTGGTCTGACTTTGTCAAACGAGCAGTTGCTCAGAGAGTCCCAAATAAGGCACATTACCTGCATTGTGAGGAAGTGTCAGTTACGGCACTACGGGCATGTGGCACAATTCCCCTAGAGTGATCCGGGTCACAGGATCCTCATTGCTGAGGACCCAAGCGGCTGGACCAGGCCAAGGGGACACCCATGTAACACATGGCTGTGGCAGATAGATATTCATTTCTTGAGGGTGGGACTGGACCGCGTGTCTGCCTGGGTTAGGGTTTCCAACCGGGATCCTGAGCTGTTTCGTCATGTGGTGGGTGCAGCAACATGCTCTAGCAGTGCATGCTCCCCAACCTAACCTGATATTTCATTAGGGAGAATTAGTGGCCTATCGTTTTAAGATTCAGGACTGTAAATCAGAATATCAAACCAGAAAAACTGCTAGTTTCATCTGTGATCTTTTTCTGTCTTTACCTATTCTATCAACACTAGATAGTCTTGCTGATCACTATAACTCAGCCCTTCATTCAGCACTCGATAAAACAGCTCCGTTAAAACATAAGGAATTTTCCTTTAAGCGTTCAGCTCCATGGTATAATTCAGAATTATGGTCTATGAAAACAGCTGGCCAACGCCTTTAGAGAATGTCATGTAAGACTGGCCTCACTGTGAACATCCAGTCTTTCTCTGACCATCAAAGGGCTTACAGGGATGCACTGACAGCAGCTAAGAACACACATTATGGCAGAATAATAGAAAGTGGTCATGATAACCCGAAGGTTTTGTTCTCTGTAGTTAATAAACTATTTCAACCTGCATCTGGCCTATTACCTTCTTTACCGAAGTCTAGGAAAAAAATCCTCTAGATCTCTGCAACAAAACTAAAGATTTAAATAATTAAACTAACATAAATCCATCATCCATTTATATCTTTACCTGTCTTCCCACTCCATTCAGCTTTTTTTCTAAATATTCACCAGTTGCATCTGCATTTGTAAACGACCAGCTTTGTAAGATGAGGCAGACTACTTGTGTACTGGACCCCATCCCCATCACACTTCTTAAATCCTGCCTTCATGCAATAATCCTGACTGTTAAAATAATAATAAATACATCCCTTGACACTAGCTTTGTGCCAGTCACTTTTAAATTGCTTCTATAATGCCTGGTTTTTTTTTTTTAAAATGTTTGGTCTAGATGCTGACAATCTTAACAATTTTCAGCCTATTACTCACTTATCTTTTCTGTCAAAAGTTCTTGAGCATGTTGTAGCCTCCCATCTCACTAATTACTTAACTTCTAATAATTTGATAGAACCCTTTCAGTCTGCTGTCAGGGCACAGTACAGCGGTGAAACTACTCTGCTTCGAGTAACTAATCATTTGCATATGGCAGCAGACTGTGGACAAAGCAGCATTAATTCCGTTAGATCTTAGTGCAGTATTTGACACTGTCAGACATGACATTTTACTGTCCAGAATGGAGAACATGCTGGGCATCTCTGGCATTGCCCTCCCATGGTTTAAGTCCTATCTGACTGACAGGCAAGAGTTTGTTAGTTTTGGCAACAGCAGATCGAGCTCAGCGCTGGTCACACAAGGACTCCCTTGTTGCTCTGTCCTCAACCCTCTGCTCTTCTCTGTCTATATGCTTCCCCATATCATTCGTAGCTATGGACTGAGTTATCACTTTTATGCAGATGATACTTATCTTTATGTCAATGTTAAAAGTGAAACTTCATCAGGACTTTCTCATTTCACAACTTGCCTCAGTGAAATTAAAACCTGGATGGAGCGGAACTCTTTAAATTTAAATTGCAACAAAACTGAACTCCTGCACATTGGCACTAAAGCATAACTTAAGAAAATGAGCTCCTTCTCAGACACTCTTGACGGTGATCTCATCAGACCTTCTTCTGATGCAAGGAATCTTGGTGTCATTTTTGACTCCTCCCTTACTTTTTCTGCCCACATAAACCACATTAAGAAACTTTCTTACTTTCACCTCTGTAACATATCATGTGTTCGCTCCTTCCTCTCCTTTTCTAACACTGAGAAACGTGTCCATACTTTTATCACATCCTGCATCAATTATTGTAAACCAGTAACGGCGTACTGCACGATAACCTGCAGTGAATACACTTGACTCATAGTTTTCATCCTCTTTCTCTATACGTTTAGCATTTGTTTGCTCAGAGGTTGATGCGCTTGCTGCTTCCTGAGCAGCTCTTCTTTTCTCCACCCTAGTGGCCTGCTTCTTCTCTTCTTTCATTAAGAGTCTTTTCGTGTTAAAACTGATTAAGTCAGTGTTTGTGTTGCAATTACTTAGTACATTTTCCTCAATTTTTCAATTAAGCTGGCACTTAAGTCTTCCATCTGCCTCAAGAGTGATTTAAGATATGAAGAGGTAGGGGAAGTGACGGCGAAGGTGGGAGAGAATGAGAACAGCGCTTGTACGCATGCTCTGCATAGCCGCTGTGCTGGCCGCTGCCAAGAGCTGATTCTACAATAAAATAAAAATAGGAATAACCTTGGAAGTCAATCATCACCCTGAAAGCGGATAGTAGACGTTACATGGTATATGTGTACCAATTTTCAGGTCAATACGTCAAACAGTTTGTAAGCTACAGGTGATTTAAAATCCTGGACAGACAAACGAACAAGCCATGGTAGCGCATTATATATGAAGATGCTACTAGCAGGTGCCCCTTCAAATCTTTAGAGAATTTACAGTTTTATTATTGAATTGCTGCGGTGAGCTGGCGTTCTGCCCAGGGTTTGTTTCCTGCCTTTTGCCCTGTGTTGGCAGGGATTGGCACCAGCAGACCCCCGTGACCCTGTAGTTAGGATATAGTGGGTTGGATAATGGATGGATGGATTATCGAATTGAAATTACTAAGCAGCAGCACTCACAGAAAATGCTGGTTTTGACACAACCGCACCACGATGTATGATTTTCATCTCATTGGTGACTGGTGTATTCATTCTCATCTTTTACTTTCAGACCTCTTGCCAAAATTAAGTGTTCCAAGCACTTGAAGTAACATAACATTGTCATAGTCACTTAAACCAATTGAGGGTTGTGGTGGAGCAGAGCCCATCTCAGCAGCACAGGACACATGGTAGGAGCCTGCTCCAGATGGGCACCAGTCCATCGCATGGCCTACAGATGGTCAGTTTAGAGATGCTGATTAACTTTGGGAACATGGGAGGTAAAACTCATGAAGACACAGGCAGAACACGCAAACTTCACACAGCCAACAACCAGAGATGGATTTCAGGCCCAACAAGCTGGATCCATGAAGCAGCAGTAACTGCTATACTGCAGTGCTGCCCTAGCACGTGAAGTACTGGGTTTTAATGGCAGTGGCATCACACTGTTTGTGCCAACACACTAGGGAACCCAGAGCATAGCAGATGCAGTGCAGGGGAGCCATGGCCCACTTGAAGTACATGTTTCCTTATTGTCAGATGTACAGAATACTGGGAAATGTGTATACAGCCACGTTGCCACTCTCTGGCACACAGTCCTACATTCCTGAAAGCTTTAAGGAAAACAAGCAGTTAATGAACAAAAATAAGCATTTTCATTTATCCAATATAAAAAAAAACATCCATCCATCCATCCAGGTTAACATACTAGGCACAAAGTATAAACCAACTGGGCATCAGTCCATCTCAAGGCGTACTCGTTCACAGCAGGACAATCTGAAGTCACCAGTAAAAGTGACAACATATTAAAAAGAAATAAAAAACAGGAACCCTGTACATATTACAAACTACGTGAGGAGCCTATTCACCTTAAGGACTACTGACTTTTATAAAAACGAATTTAAACACTGAACTACAAATCATTTTACAGTAAATATTGTAATAATGGAAATTGTCTTTGACACTTGAACATAGATGCCTTTCCAGTGGAGGACTGATGCGTACACAGGCCAATTCTCAGTTTCACTCTTGGGTACTGACATATTGTTTCAGTTAGTGCAGGGCATAAGGTAACACACAAAGTGCAGTCCTCCCCGGTGAAACACACATTATTAGATATCTTTGGGGCATAAATAAACTGTTTAGTGCTGCTTCTCACCATGGTGTAAACAGCAGCTGATCTCAGAGTCTGGCCCGGTGCTTTACTAATGGTCAGGGCACTATAGGTGTGACCGGCCTCGGGCCTACCAGGTACAAGCCACTGTAGCCACAGCGATATGGAGAAAGAGCATAAAAGAAGCAGGCAGCAGTCACCAGTCCCACACCATACTTCTCTGTTCTTTTCTTATTCTCCTTTACCCAGAAATATATAAATGCTTCAGTTTCTGCATAGGTCAACATGGCAATCAGTGAAACAATGGTGCAAGCCAATTTCCTCTGCATAACAAATTGTGTAAACACATTTAGTTTGGTTCAACAATCGTAGTGTGGCCAGCTATCAAAAACTATGTGATTAGAAACCAATGTCCCCAGAACTCAGACAGTTCTGTGTCCCCACATTGTGTGTAGATGAGACACTAAACCGAAGCAGTCTGACTATTCAAAGCAGGTGACTCTTTAGCAAGACAGGTGAATATTTATGTCCTGTAGATAGCCATCAACAATAACCTGTAGCAGAATTTTCCAGAAATTCTGCCTTTTCTTTAAAACACTTGTTTACAGCCCATTACACTAAGCAACACACCGAAATGTCATTTTCTTTAGAATACTGAATTCTAGCCCATTACATAGGCACTAGTGGGAAAATATTGGGGGAATAAAAACAGATTCTTATTTACCACATTCCTTCAAAATCGTCACCTAAATTACATCTCCATTGAGAGTTTTTAAGTCCTGTCCCATTGCTCAGTTTTGAGGGTCTTAAATTAGAATTAACTGAATGACGAGAGCGCCAATTTAGTATTCTGAAAGTCGTAGCACAGTATGAGCGGTGAGATACTCAGGATTGTGAGCCACACGCTGACACGGCCACAGTGGACCTGGTTGATCACTCGTCAAGCTCAATTTGGAAAGTTCAATCGGCCAAATGTCAGGTTTAATTGATGCAAATATTAGTAGGCAAAAATGAACTCTTCCATGGAAAAGCAACATCTTTGTAGCTAACTTCGTAACTAGGACTGTTCTACAAGTGACCTACACATTTCACAACAGTCAATATCATCATATTTTTGCATGCTGCCCTAACAGAAAAGCACACCAGAATATTACACATTCACACAAGGCACTCCATTCTGGCTGTGGCCATTAAAAGAAGCAAGAAAAAGATGACTGGACTCACGCTGACATTAGTTTGCAGTAGAGTTTAGTAATCTTCATTTCAGTGTGGAGCCCCTGATTCTTCACTGTGGATTGTGTAACTGCGTCACTTACAAAGTCAACAATGCTGTAAAGGGGGGAATACTTTCATAAATACCATTGTTCTTTTATTCAATAAACTTCTCAGAAAGTGCAATAAATTGAAGAAACATAAAGAAATCAATTTGGCATGAAGACCATTTGCCTTAAAACAGCAGCAATTCTCTTTGGTCCACTGTCATGCACGTTCTGAAAGTTCTCACGTGGTAAGTTGCTCCAAATCTTTTTTGTACTAATTTTGTGACAAAAAAATCTAAATTTGACACCTCACTCTAGAACACCTGCTGCCACTTTTCTGCACCCTAGTCCTTGTGTTTTCACACGTAGGCGAGTGGTTTGGCTTTATTGCTATCTCAGAGGATTGGCTTTTAGGTCACAACCCCCTCCATGAAGACCATTTCTGATAGGACTTCTCTGAACTGGAGATGGATGTACCAGCATTGCTGTGATTTCTGACAGTTCTGAGTGAATATTAGCATTGGACATCTTCTGATTTCCAAAGGAAGTGGGCTTGATGCTTTTTACATTCGTTTCACTCCGTGTCTGTGGCCGACCAGTACATTCCTAGTCCTAAACCTTCCCCGTTTGTGCTTCTAAAGATGAGCTTGGGCAGCACATCTGGAAATGCTGTCTGCCATGACATTTTAGAGATACCTTGATGATGCAGGATGACCACCCTGTGTCTTGTCGCTGTGCTCACTTTTGCCGATTTACAGGTTAAACTGCCCCATCTACCTTGACCTTTTCTTTTTAGTCTGGTGGTCCCCTGACCAGTTCTGTTCTCTCTATTTCAGTTTCAGTTAATCACTTTGCTTCGACCTACACATTCTGCCCGTGATCATTAGCACCAGTTTGTTATTTTTGACTAATCAACCTCTGGGCTGTACGCCTACAAAGATCTAGTACTATGTTGGTTTCTTCAAGGACATTCAAATATCTTATTGTATCGCTTCACTTTTTGCAAAAGAAATGTTTGGAACTCTAAAATGTGATGCTTTCTATTGACACACTTACTCAGAAGACATACAACAACTTTATAAGGTGAACATTTTTGTGAGCTACCTAAAGTGCTCCAGACTTTTGCACAGCACCATATGTGGACCCAAGTGCCTCCATGGGCTAAAGGGCGAGTTGGACTTTGACAGGAGAGTTTCCAGTGAAAGAGGCTCTCGAAGTACAGCAGGGAAAGAATTCTGATGAAGTGATTACATGGAAGCCTTTGTGAACTTGGAAATCCAGAATTGGATCCCCTTCCAGCGTGGACACCTTCAGTATTCCAGGACTTTAAAATTCTCAAACTGATCCATCCCAGTTCTTTCAGTTAAACAGACCACCAGTAATTCAGCAGAAGTGCTTTTAATAAGGAACCCTGAAAGCAGTCCTTTTCACAATTTGGAACAAACTGCTGATGCATGTAGCTAAGTAGAGGCCATGAAGACATTCAAATAATGTCTAGAAAGCTAAAAGATACAAGAAATCCATCAGTTTTGGTAATGAAATAGTACTGGCAGCTTGAATGGACTCTTACCATAAGTTAAATTTCTTCATATAAATTACAAGCTGGCAAAGACCAGGCATGATGTCAAAGAAGGGCCCAAATGAAGCAGAAACCCTGTCACCCCCAGGCTCCTTAACTTCCAGAAAGAACTAGGACCTCTTTGGGGAGCGATTTCCAGCTCTATGGGCTTCTTTCACCTTTAACTTCCTTGTATTATCAACCATTACTGTCAGTTGACACTCAAGGAGTGGGACTCGGAAAGTCATGGTTATAGATCCCTGCTTTGTAACATAGCTCAACTCGCCAGGGCTCATCTTCCTGACCACATGTTACACTGCTCTTGTAAGGCAATTGGCAAAGTAGAGTTCACCATGAATAGCCTAAATGACAACAATGGCACATCACTGCCATTATACCCCAAATCATTTTCTAGTACACCCCCCCCCCCCCCCCACTAATAACTCAATTAAGATCACCTAGCAAAGGTGCATTAGGGAATGGATCTATTCTTTCCCAAACTACGTCAATAGAACAAAAGAAAATCTAAAGTGAAACAGCAGCGGACCCCTTCACCACTCCCGGTAAAGAGCAGGTGCTTAGAACATCTCCTGAAGATGAATAATGTAGGATTCCCTAATTAGAGACACTTAGATAAAAAACATTATTCATTAAAACGTCTGTGGCGACACGTAAGAGCAACCTAGCGGCCAACTCGTACCTATTCAGTATTTTTGAAAAGACGTCACTCATGGTCCAATTTCCTGAAGGAAAATTCATCTCTGTGTATCAGTCTACGTCTCCACCCGAACCCTGCATTAAAGCATGAGCTGCAAGGAACTATATAAACTAGACTGGGAGTGCAGACTGGACTACCAGAGAAATAGACTCAGAAGAGATGGCACCACAGATTGCAGACTGGAAATCCTTCACAAGTGAGTTGCTTGCCTTGTCTGTTTGAGAGGTTGGGTGTTTGGGTCACAGGGGTCCAGATGTGATGGTTGTCCACCCCCAGAGATGCAGGTAGGTAAGCCATGGCCTTTGAGCTCCTTCAGCAGCTTTCTGAAAGCTGCTGGCCTTTGCATGGCTTTGTGAGGCTGCTGGACTGCATCTAGCAGAGGATATTGCAGTGGAATCTGCTGGAGCTCCACATGAGGTCCGAGTTGATGTGTACCATGGAAGTTGTCATTCTGATTCATTTTAGTATTCATCATTTTCTCTGTATGGAGCCGTTGTTGTTTTCTGTTGTTGCCTGTTATCAGTACTATTGTGGGTTGTGAGCTGCTTTCTATCCATAGATGAGTCTTGCCATGTTTGATTACTGGCTGAGATGGTATTTCTGGCATTAACATGCTCTCTGAGGGAGGCACACTTGCCAATCCAAAGAGGTGCAGGTTACCATGATTGGCCACTCTACATTTTCCTTGTAATGGCCATTCAATGTTGCTTTCTATCTAATTTCTGAATTGGAATAAGTAGATTGACAACATATAAGTAAACTCATCCTGCACAAGTGTGACAGGCTGGTACGTTGTAGGCGGTCAGTATCTGTTGTGTGACCATGAATCAGAATAAGTAAATCCAAGAGACATGCGGATTAGGACCACTGGCCTCTAAATTGAACATTGATGGACCAATGCTATCTTGCTCTGGTCTCTGCTCAAGCCCGTCTCATTTGGTTCAGGTTTCTCTCATTACTATCAATAACCAATTCTCCTCAGTCTCAATGCATTGATTTTAATATCACCTTCCCAACACCCTCTGAGGACAACTCAGAAGATGAATGGAGATCTCAGTCAGGGTGAAGTTGTTAAACCCATAAATACTACTATCACTTTGTTTAAGTTGTATTTTTGTTGTATTTTTCAGTGCTGATGACCATGCTGGTCACTTCTATGCCTCCTCACTGGGTCATCTCACCCCAGCCTCTGTGTGGAGCAGGCAGCTGTCAGCCCATTCTTGTGACAGATCTTTTGGACAGAGCTGCAAAAGTCTCTCACCGCCTTCATGCCCTCTCCACGGCCGCCTCCAACGATCTGGTAAGCTGACGATGACCTGTCTGGTGTGAACTGGACACCTGATATTGGGGTTAGAAAGGATAAGCATTGTGCTGGGAATAATGGGCTAGACAAGATTACAGCACCGCTCTAGGCTTTATCTCAGTAATTTAAGACTTAAATTCGAAGCGCTCACTTTGGAGTGGCCATTACAGTTTCATGCCCAGTAACTGGAATGGTGGCAATCAGTTATCTTGTGTCCAGTATGGTACAACTGAGTTAGACACAACACCCTAAAACTTTGAGGGGTATACTGTATTTCTGACTGTCTGAATGCTCCTTTCCAGCTCGCTAATGGCAGTGGGCACATTGTACTCTGGAAGTGCCCAGTCTGTGACCCGCCTTATTAACAAGGCTGTGTTACAAATAGGTCTCGGTGATGATGGCTCGGCTATTTTTACACCAGTCAGCATTGTTGGGAGAGACAAGGCTGGCATGTCTGATCATACACCGTCAAGGTCTTCTGCTGCATTAATACACCCGCAGCATCAAAAAACAAGTTTGAAATATTAAACATCAAATCAAAGACAGAAGGCTTTGGTTCAAATGTTACACATTTATGAAAACAGAAAGATTTAATGCACAGTCTGAATAGTAAAAACCAAGCAGTAAAATGTAATAATTTGATGTAAACGTAAATAATTTTAGGCAACAAAACAGGCAAAGCTACTGCCTCACAGCTCCAGAGTCCTGGGCTCAAATGCCTTTCAGTGTGCGTATTTTCAAGGTGACTATATGGGGGGTTCTATCTCTTCCCAAAGACGCTTTTAATTGATGCCACGTCGATACACGCATGAGCATGTCCTTCAATGGACTGGCACTACATCCAGGGTTTATTTCATTATTGTACATTTGACTAACACTTTTATGCAAGTACAGGATAGGTTATGATTGTTAGAAGATATTTTTAATGCCTGAAACACTGGCAGATATAATGTTGGCAGGAAAGGAATTGGCTGCCTTGGAGTTTGTCCATGGCCTTGACCACTACACCAACTCCCCGCATACAGCGGACTCCTGCCCCACACCCAGTGCTTCTAGGATAAGATGTGCTCCCTGCAGTCCTGTACTGGATTAAGTGGCTTAATAAAGAATGGCCACTTTAGAAATTCAGCTGTCTTCAGAGATGCTGCACTGGGGCCACCTAGCGACTAAAGAGCAAAGTAAAGCTCATGGTGTGTCTAAGAAAATCCTAACATCATAGTCTGTAGCACTCGATTTATGAAGGGACTGTGAAGGCAGCACAGCTGTAATTATAAACAGGGAGCGCAGTCTGAATAAAGCGGATCATCAATGTGGTAGAATCATTACACTGGGCTCTGGGCTCACACAGTGACAAAGTAAAACTTCCATGTATTATATATTTTTATTAACAATGCAAGGTCACAAGGCAGGAACAAATCTTGGCCAGGGCACTGGACCACTATTAATACATAATAAAATCATTCCTATGAAAGTTCTAAAATAACCAAGAGCAAATAAAAAATTCCTTTAAAGTCCAGTTGCTTTCTAGTACTGCAGACAGAGCAACTGTATGCTGATCATCTGCTACATTTAGTTTACCACACTGTTACTTCACATTCCAGCTTTCCATGACTAAACTGGAGGTGAAGGTCCTGAACATGACTCGATTATAAGTGACAGCATTTCACAACAACAACCCACCTATGAAAAGTCCACAAAGAAGCTGGTACCCATATCTAAAATTAAGGGTCTACTTTTATTCTATTTGAATTAAACTTTGTGGATCCACTTTCTCCATGCCAGATTGTGCAGAGCTAAGCCTTAACACAAAGGCTTTGGGAACGAGGTAGGAATTAAGTGCCCAAAACTCACAACAGCATTGCAAACAAACCACAAGGGTTATTCTTGACATAAGTAAAGTACTCGTTAATGGCTGCTTAGACGCCACTGTCTAGGGGGCAGGAACCCACACAGAGAGGACAGTGGTCCAGCTCTTCAGCCGCAAAACTGGTACAGTTGCTTAGGGTCCTTGAAAGGCCAGAAGAAACTCCTGGCAAGCACTCACATTCATCATCAATCCTTCTGTTTTCTGAAATCTCTCATTCCAGTACGAAGTCAAGGTTAGGCAGAACTGATCCTGGCAAAATTCTGCACAAGGCAGAAAACAAAAATGGCTGGGGTGAGGACAGCACTGTTGTTGTATAAAGAAGTAAGAATTAGAACAGCACATTATTATGAGGACAGGGCTATGCTTGTCTTATGATGCCTTCACAGCTGTAGTACCATTCACATTAATATACAAAAAAAATACAATATTGATCCTATATTGCACTCTGTCCTGTCAGTAACTGGCTCCACTCTTCAACTGGAATTCAATTAAGTGGTGTTCAGTATGGAATTATGGATGTAGATCTTTGGGCAAAATACTTGTACTGAAACAAATGCTGCAGTAAGGCCTGTATTCTGAACATGGACATTTGACCAGCTATCAAGCAGGACCCGGTCAGACTTAATGTTAAGTAGCAAAATGTCACAAGACGTCCTCACAGTTAGCCCAGGCAGATGATGTACAGCAGAAGTCATCTAGAAACTGAACTTGTATCTAAACCTATTCTTTTCTCTCACTAGAATAACCACTTTGCCCCTGCCCTTAAACTGGTAATGATGCGCCCTCTGTCTCTGTGCCACACATCCTCACTGAACACGCCTGAAGACAAAGAGCAAGTCCTCCAACTCAGCGTGAGTCTTAAAAGTTTCTGCTTTGCAGGTGGTTGGGTTGGAAGTCTTTAAATGTAAAAATATGTTGAACTATTTACCTTAACATGAAATCACAAAAATAATTTACACATAGGTCAGTCCTGCCATGCTCTCAATAGCTTATATAAAGAGTCCTTCTGTATCTTTAATGCTCCAGCAAGAAGACTTGCTCACAATGGTTGCATTGCTGCTGAAATCCTGGGGCACCCCACTGCTATACTTAGTCAAGGAAGCCCAGGAACTGCCTCACCCTGCCAACGACGCTCTACTGTGGAAGATGGCTGAGCTATCCCAGCAGACAGAAAACCTAGCAAGAGGGATAGACAAGATCCTCAACAAGGTGAGTGGATGTAGTATTAGCAGACCATATTATATACAAGTACACTCAAGCGAAGCAAGGACGGGTGGGGTGTCACTAAATACATGGCCATTTACATTATCATCGCCTTCAAACTTAATTTTTCAGCATACACACGGGATTCACTGCCAAAGCTGCTCCAGTCCCCAAACTGGCAACCCAGAAATACTTTCACAGGAGTCTCACTTATGTGTAATAAAGAGTATCTTTTTTATTTAGAAAAAGCTAACAGAAAAGCTGCATGCTGTAAACCAGCCCCTCATAGTGCACAGAATTTCTAAGATGTTTACGTTCAGTATGACTGGGATACGATAGCACTGTGGAAACTGACTGTGGCAACATGAGTAGCAAACCATTTTTCAGTTTTCTATGTAAACCATCATTTTATTAAGTCTATTACTCTGTTAATAAATGCATAAAAATAATTTTAAAAGATCAGTTTGTGATATCAACACAAATCATTCTAAGGTATGGCTGCTACTGGGTGCATTCCAGGCTGAAACTATAAAATGAGGAGTGTTACCCCATACTAGTACAGCATATTGTATGTAGTATCTCTCTGAATATT
The DNA here is from genome assembly GCF_900747795.2 of Erpetoichthys calabaricus. Taxonomy (NCBI): domain Eukaryota; kingdom Metazoa; phylum Chordata; class Cladistia; order Polypteriformes; family Polypteridae; genus Erpetoichthys; species Erpetoichthys calabaricus. The sequence continues at coordinate 86,169,846 of NC_041404.2, forward strand.
TGATAAATGATACTTAGCTAATATAATCCATGGATGTGGATTAGCCAAAAGACAATGTCAGATATAAGAATATGGGGAGGCCCTAATTTCGGTGATTGTACTCAAGTACTCACTAGTACCTTTTCATTCACAGCTGGACCCCACAGGCTTCCACAGCTTCTCAACTGACCTTATTTCGCCATGGAGTGGAGGCCCTGGTCTGGAGATGGGCAGCGACAAGAAGTCTCACTTACTCAACTTTCACTTCCTCTTATCCTGTTTTCGTCGAGATTCAAACAAGATTGACAGTTTTGTGAAGCTGCTGCGCTGTAGGGCCACAAAGATGAATCCTGAATCCTGCTGAGGCTGACAGACATCTAAAGAAAATCTGGCCAATACAGGCATTTTAATCCTTACAGTAATAACCATACATTTATAACAAAAAAAAAAGACTAAAATAAAGTAAAAACCATATGTACATTTATTTGTGCAAAAATATGTAGATTTACAGTAAACATGCTGCTGAAGTTCATCCCTCTTCTTGGTTCATATATAGAACTCTCATCCTAATACCCCAACTGGAACTGCATGCTCATCTGCTCTGGTTACTCCACTGATGACACAACAGGCATCTTTATTTTCAGAACCTGAAAAAGCAAATTGGTAAATGACTGCAATGGGCTGGCACTACAGTGTAGGATTAGGCTCCAGCTCAGTCTTAATCCAAGGTTATGATGTGTCAAGATTAATTCACAATTGGCTGTTAGTACAGTTAATTACAAAAAAAAATTGAAACTGAATAAACCTTATTAATCTAGAGGGGAAATGTAGATACATACAGCAGCAGAAACATAAAAGAAAAATAGAAACTCAATCAATAGATAAATAAATAATAATGTATATTGGGCAAAAAAGAAACGGCAAATTACAGAGTATAAACAAGTATTTAGTCTGGGCATCAGGAGGAAGCACTGAATTGCCTAATAGCAGTGGGCAGAAAAGAGGCACTACTTAGCATAGTGGAGGAACAAGCCTGTGGCTAAATGTGCTCCAACAGAGTACCTCCTAGAGGAGATTGCCATCATTCTCTTTTCTACAACAGCTTTCAATGTGTCCAGGGTTAGCCCTGTGGTGGAGCAGGCTCTCCTAATAAGTTTGTTCAGGCTTTGTGAATCTTTTGAACTCAAGTTGCTTCACCAGGGACCTCAGCACACAACAATACACTGACAACAACAGACTTGTGGAAAATCTCCACGCAGCTTGCTACACACATCAAAGAATGGAGTTTCCTCAGAAAGTCCAGTCTGCTCTGGTTCTTCTTGCACACTGCCACGGTGTTGTTCAGTTTGTTGTTTACGAAACCCCAGGTACTTGAATACTCTGCACCACTCCCATGTCCTCCCCTTGAATAGTGACTGGCCTCAAATGCTCTATGGTACACCAGAAGTCCACCATTAATTTTTTTGTCTTGTTGATGTTGAGCTGAACTTGGTTCTCTCTGTATCACAAAGCAAAGTCCTGGAAAAGCCTCCTATACTCTGACTCATCTTCATTTATCAATGCAGCCTAAGATGGAGGAGTCATCAGAGAATTTCTGTGTATTTTAAACACTGATGTTATACTGTAGGGCCAATGTGTAGAGGATACAGGAAGGGAGACAGGACGGTTCCCTGAGGTGCCTCAGTATTGCACACCATCACTTGTGACACAGTCCCTGAGCCTCTCAAACTCATGTCTGTTGTTACAAGGAGTTAATGGAATAGGTCAAATCAACTTTATTCTGACTGTGATGCTGGTTTTGTCCAAGTGTTAGTAGGCTCTGTGGAGCATGTAGATTAGAACATCCTCCACACCTATATGTGCCTGACAGGCAAACTTCAGAGGATCAAGACCTGGACACAACAGGAGTGATATCACTGGAGGTCTTGCAGGGTAGAGATTGTAGCTGGAAGTGCAGAACCTCCTCAGCTTGCAAATAGAGGCTAGCAGTGTTGGGGGAGAGCTGAAATGACAAGGATGAGTCAAACCTGTTGAAGAGCTGGTTCAGTTCAGTAGCTCTGTTGTTGTTCCCTTCCTCAGATGATTTTACAGTCCACCTGTAGCTAGAAATAGTCCTTATTTCATTCCACGCCTCCTTCATGCAGTTCTGCTATAACTTGCACTTAATATTCACAAAATAATTAAGCGTAAAAATGACGCAACCAAAGTTATGTTGGCAGAATTTACTTTCAACATACTGTATTGCAACAATAGAATACAACTCAAAATCAAGTAAAAAGCAAGCGGATACTTGCCTATGTCAACTTCAGGGTGTTTTATAGTTGTTCCAAATTAGCAAACCTATCAGCTCATTCTGCCTCAAACCACAGCTACAGACAAACAGAAGTGGGGACCAGGGGTCAGCTTTATAAAACTTGAGTACGCACAAAGAGAGACAGAATTCTGTGTACATAACTTCCCATGCAAACATAAGAATTTATAAAAGAAAAGTTGACGGGAGAACGTGTATATTTGTGGCAACTCTGACCTATCTATACAAAACATTTCAGAGAAATTGGGACATGATGATACCCTGGATCAAGTAGGGTAGTGGTTCTTAAAACTTTTTTTCTTGACGCAATTTTGCCTACTGCTTGTCTTCACATCTTGTAACAGCTTCAGAATGAGGGGGTTACCCTTGAAGATTTTCCAACACACGATATACAGAGTATTTCAGTTCCCCTTTAAGGCCGTCAATTTTGCATACTTCCGATGACTAAAGAACTTGCTTGGTTTTTTGTCAATTTATAGCAACAACCTGTTGTCGCTTCTCTGAGAAAAGGCCAACAAGTCAGGAAATTCTCAATCACGCCCGCTGTGCTGGAAGCCATTAACTGACCTACAAGGTGCTACACTCAGTTTTCATTTGGTGTGGGTGGTCATACATAAAACCTAATGGATTTTATATAGAATGTAAGACCCATTAAATTCCGATGACACCTTACTGCAATATCTCTGAAAAGGATGTTTAATGATTAAACCCATCAACCCAGGGATTTGTCCATTCCAGCAAGCATTAGGCATGAGGCTGAAACAATCTCTGGACAGGCATCAGCTCATTGCAAGGTGAATACAAACACTCACATACACTAGTGTCATTTTAGTGTCACCAAAACTGCATTTCTTTGGAAGGAAAGCGGAGCACACTGTGGAAACCCAGCAGGAAAACATGTAAACTCCAGGCAGAGAATACTAGCGACGTGACTCCATGCAAGACAGCAGCGCTACCACTGCACCACTGTGTCACCCCAATGTGTGTAATTATTAACAGTATTCATTATTTAAACGAAATTAACGATTTATCTGTAAAATGTAACATACATACTTTAATGCATTTCATCATGAAAGTAATCATGTCATTATCATTGGAAATATGCAACACTTGAATATAAAAGCACCACAAATGCATTTGTATGTCAGCATTTTGCTTCAGCACATCAAACCATTCATCAAACATCAAAGCAAGCACACCGATCCTGTAGGATCCTCGAAGCAGCTTTCTGTCACATGTAGATAGTAAACAGAGACTCTGACGTCACATTCCAACTTTTAGCACACTGCGCCCCTGTCTTTTTGCTAGTACTGCAACTTGCGCACACATCGCGTTAATTTCTGAGGACCTGCTCAGAAGACGCGTCAAATGAACGCTGGGAATGCATGGCAGCCATGATGCGGGCACGTACGCGTTCTGAGCGTGAAGTATAAACAAGCCCTTATGCTTCTCCAGTGCCCAGAGCATGGAGGAGAGGTGCTACACCACCACACATGCTCTTGGCACACTTAGTTGTGGAGTGCTGCACAATTTGTCAGGAGGGAGGTTGCTCTACCAGCCAATGAAGGACTGCAGTATCATGACTGCATCTGCACAAGGTTGATTAGTATAGTACATATTTGGTTGTTTCTGGAGTTCAAAGTGTGTTCACATATACACATTTACATGAAAATTGTGATTTATAAAGGTAAACTGAATAGACATATATGTAGGCCAGGCTTTATAAATCAGATTTTTTTTTTTGCTGTATGCATTTTCTTGACTTTTGGCACAAGCACATTTTCAAACTCAAATCCACACATATCTTTTATAAATGAGGCCCCATGTACCTCTCCTGGCATTAGCATTAGGAAAAGGACATTGGTTCTTTACAACTCTTACACACACCACAGTGATCTAACAGGTCTCTGGGATGCGAGAAAATAAACTGAAATAGCCAGACGGAAAGCCTAAAATGATAAAGTGGGAATACATAACCCTCGCCCTAGACAGTTAATCGTGTTACAGACAGCACTAGGCCACTCTGCCATCTAGTAATCACCATGCAGGCCTAAGCAGCCTAACCCAAGAACACATAAGGGGGTCTCTATGAAAAAGAATACCAGAAAAATATATATTATATTATACATTTGTGAGCAACTATAAAAAATAAAAGTAAGAATTGCAGTGGGCCTCAGAAAAACCACCCTGAAAATAGTACATTTCAAATTAAATATATGCAAAAAATAATCCTCAGAGGCTGGAATAATCTTGTAACAGCAATCAATTATTTGGAATCTTGAGAATATAGTATGAAAAAAATGTAAATTCATTTAAATTCATTTCACACATCCCTAAATTGCCAATGAAATTCTTAAGGAAGCTTTCTAAATCATCGTACAACTTTGTCAATCATTTGAGAGATACAGGTATTACTTACCTTACTTGTCTTGTAAAACTGAGCTTGACTGTTTTCCTGATCAATTAAGAACGGAAAATAGCAGTCCATATGGTAGAGAGCTGGCTGAGCTGACAATACTATCCTGTCCTCTCCCAGGTCAAGAATAAGGGAGCGGGAGGAAGACTAGAGTAAAAACAGAACAAGACAGTGTCATAAGATGCACATTATAGAATATAGTAAAACAGCACAATAGGAGCAGTGATATAAAGGGAAGTTCAATACAAATCTGAAAGTGAAGTTAAAACTATTGTATAAAAGGCTCTTTCATACAATAAAATATAAATTCTTAAAAAAATCATATAAATTGTGTAATGTAAAAAGCAGACAAGTGTAAAATACTAGCAGTAGACTGTGTTTAGTAGCAGTTAAGTTTAGTAGCTGACTGTAGTACTACTATCTAATAGTATTATTATTATTTAAAACTACTGATCTAAATATTCCTTTGGGACAGATAAGATGTTAACTAACAATTTATTATCAATAAGCATCACAGCATGCAAGAAATGCTTTTCATTCAGCAATCATAAAATCAAAAGAACGTTTGTGGGGTGTAAGGTTGAGGGTACAAAGAGAAACGGTCTTATTCCAAACATCTTGCCTGAAGAATGGGCCTTAGTTGCCTCAAAGTTTGTATATTGTAATGTGTTCAGTTAGCCAATAAAAGATGTCATGTTGCTTGCCTTCTCACTGCATCCATAATGGCTAACACGGTACAACACCCTACTACTCTAAACAAACACAAGGACTGCGTAATCTACCGGGTTTGTGTGCTCGGTGACTAATAGGAAATACAAGTTACCTAGTTGGAAATTTCACACAAATGCCCTTCACGTTGGAAGCTCGTAGTGGAACAATTCAAAGAAAATAGCGTTACATGAATTAAACCAATTTTCGATGTAACGCTGCCCTTTTCTCTCATTCTGGAATCCACCTTAATAAAAGGACAAGTTTCTGTGCATCTGTCCAGTTGCTATGTCTGTTATGTTATTTGGAATGGGGTTCAAAAAAAGCAGTGCTAATGTTTGTGACTTGCCATTGTTGGAATGACAAATGCAATGCATTTTATTATTACACTAGTCATTTAGCCCGTTACAATAACGGGCGCTAGAACAGTAGTGCATAAACATTAGTAGGAACAGTCTATATTAAATGGCAAGGGACTTTGACCTCATTCTTTTTGTTGGTCGTAGTTTTCTTTCTTTCAGCCTTTCTTTTCTTGATGTTTACTTGCTGAGCTGACCATTCTTCGTGGGCTGCCGCCGTGTATTGTGTGCCTTTAATTTTCTGTGACAGTAATACTGTCTTGTACGGCTCTATTCAATAAGGGCGCGCACAAAAAGGTGAGCTTCAAAAAGGCGACCTCAACTGAGCGCGCCTTTATTCGCTGCGCCCAATTGAGGTCGCCCTTTTGAGGCTCACCTTTTTGTGCGCGCCCTTATTGAAGGATACCGTCTTGTATGTCCGTAATATACCTTTAATTTTCTCTGGCGGTAATACAGGCGTGCGCGTCGGTAATATGCCTTTAATCTCCTCTGACAGTAATACTGGCTTGTATGTGGCTGTAATATGCGTCACTGTATTGTGTACCTTTAATTTCCTCTCGCAGTAATACTGGTTTGTATTTCCGTAAAACGCCTCTAACTTTCTCTGACAGCAATATTGCGCATCGCACCATGCCCCGCGCATGCGCGCTTCATCAGAAGACACCCACACACGGACACCTGGACGCACATAGGGATTTTATATATATATAGATACATTACAAAATACACTTTAATAGAAAAGCACGGGGGAAAACATAAGAATTTCAGAGAATACCAAGTGGAGGCAAAGGAAAAACGTACTATTTGTTGGTTTAAACAGTGGTATAATCAACAAAAGGAAGTTGATCGAGTGACAGAGTGTCGGAGAAACTCAAAACCTCAAGTTCACAAAGTCGCACAGTGCCCGAAATAAAAAAGAAGTCACATATCAAAGTCGCCATCAAAAGGCGAGTCGTAGCCCACCGTCTGAGTGTCATATGAAAGCTTATTAGGGTACAGACAAAAAAAATAGGCACACAGTGGGGAAAAAAGCACGAAATGTCAACTTTAATCTCAAAATTTCCACTTTAATCATGTAGTTTATTTTGCCATTAATGTAGAACATCATAAACTTCTTAAAATCATTTAATTTACTAGTTTCTCAAATCTCATAGTAACTAAAATAGCACGTTAAATGCTTTGTTCTGTATTTGATCTTCTATGTGAATCACTACCTGCTTCTTAAACGGGCTTTCTCTTTCTCCGACTGGACACATAATCCATTACATTCGTGATATAACAGCTCTCTGAATAATTAAAACACTGAGATGTATACGTCATATCTTTTTCATGATGATAGGAATGAAAGCATGTTATTAAACATAAGAACACGGTGGCGCAGTGATTGGTCGTGTCTCATGCAAGAGGCTTGCTGCGCCATGCGCGACCTTCGATGAAATAATTTATTACAGAAGTACTGTCTCTTTCAAACGTACTAACCTCCAATTCCTGTCCTTACTTTTCTTTCTCCAAATACCTAATCGCCACACAATCAGCTCTGTAATAGACGTGAAGCCATCTGTAAGCTTAAAACGGCGATTCTTCAAAACTTTTAAGGAACATTGAAATATCTTCGTAGTACATGTTTAATTATTCTATCCGTCTATCCTTCCAGTGTCGTGTCAGCACCAGCAAGAATACAGCGCAATGCAGGAACAATCCCTGAACTAGCTAGTGCTGCGGCACCGTGTCCTCACATGTTTGATTATTAACAATACAAATTATTTAAATGAAGTTAAAGTTTTATCTGTATAATATAATCAACATATTTTGCTGTATTTCCTCTTAAAAATGATATCGTCATCACATGTAAATACGCGCTTTATAAAGTGGCGTAGGTTGTGCAATATTATAACTGTAGTGCTAGTTTACAGTGAGGTAATTGTACTTATAAGTACAAACAGTTCTACAAGGAGCACTTGATGGACTGATTGAGTGCGTTTATAGTTCTTGGGATGAAACTTTTTCTAAACTGCAAAGTCCGTACAGGAAAGTTTCTGAAGCATTTTGCCGTGGCTGAGGCAGCATCTGCTTCATGCTGTATCCCGATAATTCTCTTTCCAATCAGCTGCTGCTGTGATTCCCCACTCAGATACAGTTATATAAATACTCCGAGTGGTGCAGCGAGAGTAATATGGAAAAAGATGATCTGCAGTGGCAACCCTTAACGGGAGCAGCTGAAAGAAGAAGAAGATGCAGTGAGAGTAACAACGCTAAAACAGTTATGGTATTTGGAATACTATGGCTATTCCCTGGACCATTATATTGCTGCAGGTTAATTACAATCAGATGCATTACATTAATAAACAATATGCAGTCAGTTTCAGTGTATTTATAAAGCCGTATCAGGAATGTGGATCTAAGAAAGAAAGGGTGACCACACAGGAACAGTAGCACTGCTTTGATGCTGGGTGCCGCCAGTCTGCAAAACCGAGTGGAGAAATTGCGTACGCTAGGGTATGAGGTACCGTGGAAATGTACGTGGCTTTACACCAAGTTTAGGTTTTATACATCGCGATTTTAGCGTGGAAACGTTCGTACGCACCGTTTATACATGAGGCCCCAGGTCATGTCACCTACAGAAATTCTCAGATGATTCTGTACTTATGGGGTGTATCAATATGGGTATAGGAGTTAGACGGAGAACTTTGCTTTTTGATGCAGAAAGAACTATGTCCATTAACTATTTGGGGAGAAGATGTAAAAGTGGTGCACTCTTACAAGTACTTCGTTCCACATCAATGAAAGGTTGGACTGGTCTCCTAACACAGAGGAATTATATAAGAAAGAGCAGATGAGGCTGCATTGCTTTAATGTGGGTAATGACATCCTTCACATCTTCTACAATTCTGTGATGACCAGTGCAATTTTCAATGTTGCAGTGTGCTAAGCCAGAAGCATTACTTCAGGATATCTCCACCATTACTGTAATTAAAACAGGCTCATTTATGGGCAGCACTCTTGTCCTCCTGGAGGTAGTAGCAAAGAAGATAATTAAAATAAAACAGTGTCATTATGAGCAATGCTGCACATCCTCTCTCTGACTTTCAGCCAACAAATTATTCAGCATAAGTGTGTCAAGAAAGGCTACTGGGGATCCTTTATAACAAAAGCAGTGTGCCTGCATAATGCCTCACTGGTACTGGGGCTGCCAACTCAGAAGTTTTCTTTCATAATAGTCATTCTGGGGTGTGTTCAGACCATTGTCGGTGTGTATTTACCTATTTGTTTAATAATTTAATGTGCTTCTGTAAAAAGCCAAATATCCCCTATGGGCAAATATCTTGTATTTTACAAAGTAGACAAACCTGAAATACACGTAGTAAGAATGATCAATACAACAAATTGGACACTGTATTCATCATGATACTAAGAAATACGTGCTTGTAAAAATACTGCACATTCTAATAATAAACTGTTCTGTGTATTGTACTTGCATTCACAGAGGTAATAATGAAGACACAGAAAGAAATTCAAGATAGATGCAAGGCTTCCTTACCACTTTTGGAAGTTTTATTTCTGCAATGAGATGCTGTGGGTCTCCAACACTTGGCTCTACAGTGAGGGTTAGGTGAGGTTTCTCTCCTAAACTACAGAGTGAAAAGCAGAACCGTATCAACAGCAGCAATCGTGATGACAGATAGATAGATAGATAGATTAGATAGATTAGATAGATTAGATAGATTAGATAGATAGATAGATAGATACTTTATTAATCCCAATGGGAAATTTACATTCTTCAGCAGCAGCATACTGATACAATAAATAATATTAAATTAAAGAATGATAATAATGCAGGTGAAAAACAGACAATAACTATGTATAATGTTGAATGTTAACGTTTCCCCCCCCCCCTCCCCCCGGGTGGAATTAAAGAGTCGCATAGTTTGGGGGAGGAACGATCTCCTCAATCTGTCAGTGGAGCAGGACAGTGACAGCAGTCTGTCGCTGAAGCTGCTCCTCTGTCTGGAGATGATACTGTTTAGTGGATGCAGTGGATTCTCCATAATTGATAGGAGCCTGCTGAGCGCCCTTCGCTCTGCCACAGATGTTAAACTGTCCAGCTCCATGCCAACAATAGAGCCTGCCTTCCTCACCAGTTTGTCCAGACGTGAGGCATCTTTCCTCTTAATGCTGCCTCCCCAGCACACCACTGCGTAGAAGAGGGCGCTCGCCACAACTGTCTGATAGAACATCTGCAGCATCTTATTGCAGATGTTGAAGGACGCCAGCCTTCTAAGGTAGTATAACCGGCTCTGTCCTCTCTTGCACAGTGCATCAGTATTGGCAGTCCAGTCTAATTTATCATCCAGCTGCACTTCCAGATATTTATAGGTCTGCACCATCTGCACACAGTCACCTTTGATGATCACTGGGTCTATGAGGGGTCTGGGCCTCCTAAAATCCACCACCAGCTCTTTGGTTTTGCTGGTGTTCAGGTGTAGGTGGTTTGAGTCGCACCATTTAACAAAGTCATTGATTAGGTCCCTATACTCCTCCTCCAGCCCATTCCTGAGAAGCACTAAGAAGTTTTATTTTGTATGTCTGTGTATCATCCTGTGCTTAGTTGTAGAAGGAAAATTTAGTTTACAACAGACTGGCAGAAACATCATGCATATGACCTATTAATGCTGACACATTAAAAGGCTACATTGGTGGTGTAGCCCTTTTATACAACACAGCATGCCATCAGACATTTCTGTCTCCACACTTCAACCCCTCCACCACACCATAAGCAAATAATTCATTACTTGCTGAACTAAAATATATACATCTCACCTATTTCCATCTGAGATCTGAGGTGACCTGAAGAAAATTAACATAAATGGTGAGTATCATTAACATAATAAAACAGTTGTGTACAGTTTACCATTCATGATAGGACCCACTCACACACCACTCACACTAACAGTGGATCACCCTGGAATCAAAAATCAACTAAAAATTGCAGGGCACAGGATTCAAATATAGTGCTCTTGATCTGTGGGTTGGTAAGGGAACATGTACGAGCACAACATTTAAGCATAGGAAAATAGCTATATAAATAAATTATTATTATTATTAAAATAGTGCAAAACAGGCCACATAGTTGCAAGACAATCAAAAGCTGAAACAGCCTAGCAAATTTTAAGTTGTGTGAAGAAAACTTTGCATTCATTTCTCAAGTAGTAGGCCTGTCACATTTATATCTGAATTTAGAACACGTCTGAATATGTATTAAAAAGTGTCTGCCAAAGTAAGAATACTTAATATGTGGTGAGATTGGAACATCCCAGGAATGTTTGTTTTATCAGGGTTATTGTGTTTTACATACAGTCATTGTTTAGATTTTTATAATCACAATATGTTAGTTTTTTGTGTTGACATCTTCATTTGATATTTATTTTATGATATTTTTAATTGACTTTTTTGTTTGTTGATGTCTTTGAGCCATTACACAGAATGCCTTGTATCAGCTGTAGCTGCTGGAAAAGTTAGTTGTGATCAATGAATAGCCTGGATTTGATGCAACGCCAATTGAATTTCTTGATGTTCTGTTCTGAGCTCACCCAAACCACAGGTATTGCTATCTATCGTGTTAGTTACTAAACGTCTATGTTGTTTGAAGTATGCAGTATTGTATTTGTCACAGTGTATCTCGTTGTGTGAATTAACAAAACTGAACTATTAATATAACTGTGGTCATTTTTTTTATTACCAATATGTGTAAAAAACTCAAGTTAAGATTTCTGAATTGTTCAAAGCGTTAGTGAGAATACTAGTAATGCCATCAACCACTTGAGCAGGCATTCAGTCATGATGGGCTGCTAATGTGGCCACATTGTTCACAACTACATGACAAAATTTAACTTTCTGTAAGCGCAATATGTTCTAAATAATGGGGGACTGCGGAAATATTTAGTTGATTAATAAATATGTAAAATTATGTAAAATGAGAGCTGATTATGCAAACATACTCTGAAGTGGGCAACACAGTAGTGAAATGGTAGACTTTCTGCCTCGCCGTAAGGAGCCCACAGTTCATGTCCCAGGTCCTTCCTATATGGAGCTTGCATGTTGTGTGTGACTTTCCTCCAACAGTCCAAAGACTTGCAGGTTAGGTGGACTGGTAATACTACATTGGCTTTAGTGTATGTGTGTGTCTGTGTGTGTACCTTGTAACAGGCTGACGCCCAGTCCACAGATTGTTCCTGACATGTATCCTTTGCTTGCTGCAATAGGCTCTAGCTTTCCCATGACCTTACTGAGGATACAATAGGTATTGCAAGTGCACAGATACTCTGAACTGTCATAGCTTTTAAAACTGTATTTTTAAATACTGTGTGTAAGAGATAAACTGCACATGAAAACTGGAAAAATCAATAGTATATAATGGCTGGACTGATTGTAAGTGTAAGCACTTTTTTTTTTACTCATGTCGTCTCAACTATGACTTGATCTGACTTGAACGTAATTATTTTAATTTGAGACTTGACTTGAAGCTTACTTGAGACTTGCATATGTAGAACTTAGTCTTACCTCTGACATCTTGATTTTTACAGTAGTGAAGTTTTTTCTTTTCATAATAAAATATGTTCCATAAAAGGGAGGCGATGAGGAGTATGTCAAAATACTCCCAGGTAATTCATTAAGATGAAACTTTCATCAGTATTGTGAACCCAATTGTGTTAAGTACATTTTGTTTAAGTAATAATTATGCCACATCATGATAAATAATGGAACCTCAATAAATGCACTAAAAAGCATGTTAATGGTCTCCTTATCATTTTTGTCGCAGACGATCATATGAAAAATATGTAACTCAAAATATATTCAAATGAGTTTACATTTCTAATAATAGATACTTAAATCTAAATTATTGGTTCAGAAGACAGTCCTATTCAGTAAAGCACACTTTCATTAAAAAAATAAATATTGTACCACCATAAAATCAGGCTCTTCACAAAAACATGAATACAATTGAAAACAACATCAAAGATGAGATAAATTACAAATCATTTAAAAATTAACATTAAAGTGCACTTCAATGTTTCAGTAACCATGAACAGTAAACTTTACCCAGAGCCAATTTCCTGAATGACCGGTTTAGATTTGGTTCGTATATGCTGCTCCGAGATGTTGCCCAGAAACTTGCGATTTTTCAATAGTTTCCATTCTGCACATAAAAAGAGAAAAATAAAATATTGTTTAAAACAAGGGTTCTAAACCTTTTTTTCCTTAGAATACCATCCCAGGAACTGAAATGTTCTGAAGCAACACAATTTTTTTGGCCTAATTATCAAGTGCTGAACTATTATTAGGTAACACTAAAGGTGATAGATATTTCTTTACCCCCCAAATATTGTATCTGGGAGTTTTACAATATATAGTATTAGATGTTGTTTTTGCATGTGTGTGTCTTTTAATTTTTCAAATGTAAAACTATTTTTAGTCAATTGTTTGTACGAATAAAAGTGTGGTTTAATCTGGAATAAAAATGAGAAAGTCTAAAGTTTCCATACTTTTAATTTACAGAAATATATAGCTCAGAATTTTACCCAGAAATAAGAAATGGGGGTGATCTTATTGGCTTTGGAGTTTTCGGCATAGTGATTATAAACAATTATATGATCATTGTGGACCGATTCATCTTTACCATGTACACATACTAAATGTATTCACTTACAGTTTCTGTCCATTAACTGAACACCTGCTCCCAATGATCCTGAATTTGAGAAGTTGGTTATAAAATGGATAGAAGGTTGCATGCACAACTGTAGCCATATTCATTACAATCAAAAGGATGAATGCAAAGCATCTGTTCAATTATCGGGAGTACGGATGGTGTTGTATTAAACCACAAATAATCATGCCTCTTTCAAATGTGTGACAGTACAACTAAAAAATGACTGCAACTGATTGGTCACATCATTATGCTGTCAAAACGAGAGAGAGAGAGAGCTTTATTAATCCCAACAGGAAATTCACAACTAATTCCATAAAGAGAGAAAAATGTTAAAAGTTGGGTTTTTTTTTTTTTTTTTTTTGCATGAATGTGTCTTGATCTATAACTAAACAGTGACATCTTCTGTTTTTCACTCTCTGCCTTCACTCAGACTTTTGTGTTCCTTTGCATACCACCCTTTAACTCTAGGCACCACAGGCTGAGAAAACTTTAAAAACTTTCAGTTTAATCACAAGGGAACCAAGGTATTTGCATCTGGTACATCTGGAATTTCACAAATCAGTCTTCTCTGTCATTTGACACCCCCAACCCCAACTTTATTTTGCATATTTCACTTAATAATAAAATCATCTGCCATTAATATTCATACATTCTTTAAATCCTAATTCTGTTTTCCTGCATCTCACCAGGGAACCCTTGGAGAAGTATGGATTTTTACACAAGAAGCAATAGGTCAAATATTTGTGCAAGTAGGCTTAATAGGTGTGGCAATACAGTGACAGGTTTGTCGTTTTAGATTTCTGGCTATTTCGCAAATCAGTATTTACTGTGGTTATAGAGATTAATATTACAAAAACAGTGTGTATTACACTAAAGACTCCATTAACTTAAAATTCTAAGTAAATAAATTCAATTGTAACTACAAATTATCCCCCAATTAAGAGACATTTGCAAAGAAATCAATAGGCCAAATTAGCCCAAAAACAGATTTAAGAAGTGGATCAAATCTCCTTCCTGACTAGAAAGGAAGTAAAATCCAAGGCTGATCAGCTTAAATCAGAGAATGGCCTGACATCAGTGAGAAGCATCCAGAAAATAAACCATTTTGACTGAAGAACATCTAATTCAAAAACACATTTAAAAAAAATGTCTATACACTGCTGTCATTTTATAGAACTGGAACAGATGCATCACAATAATATCTTTAACATTAGATAAAAATCTAGGTAATAGTATTATAAACACACTAGCATAAAGCTATACATTAGTGAAGTGACATAGAAAATAATTACAATTGTGCAGCAGAGGGAGGGGGGTGGACATGCTTTTAATGTTAGTACAGACCTCTATTCACAGTATGTACACTATAGCTGTTGCTGGGAAAGGAGTGAACAAACACAAAATGAAAACTTATTTTTGAAATATAAAACAATTTGTAAGGGCAACTCACAAAGCAACTGCTTTATACTTTAAATTACAATACTCACCTCTTGATAGAAGTATGTTGTATTTGATTTCCAGACCTTCCAAGCAGACAGCAATGATAAACTCAAGGAAGAGTTGATTACACTACAAAAAATAAATTAAAAGAGTAAATGTGTGCAGAAACCAAAAAGCAACTCCCTCTGATCATACAGATCCACCATTTTTGACAATAATGTTTACGAGTTTCTCTATGTTCATACTCAAAACTTTTTCATCTGTTGCTCAGATTTTTCTTAATTTATACTTTGCTTTCAATATCTAACTGATTTACTGAGTTAAAAATATTGTTTCAAAAGCCTTAAAAACAGCTCATGTTTAGCCTCATTTTTCTAGCCATTTCCTTTCATGCTCACAGCAGGTGAGACTAAGCAGTGTTCTGTATTACAGGGTCTTCAAGAAAGGAAATTGAGGGCAATCCCACAAATTAGTTCATTCCAAATTTACAGTGAAATTGTGTTACTTCCTAAATTTAAAAAATGTCATTAAATAAATATGACTAATTTGAAAAGTACTGAAATATTTTGAAAAACTTGTGCTACTTACAGCCACAGGAAAAATCTTTTGTCTGTTTAAAAAGAGAATTTTAATACTGATTGTGTGCCTACAGGGAGCAGTGGATAAATTATAGTTATTAAAAATTTTACATAAAAGATGGAATAAAAAAACATGGCATTGACACCAATTAAGGTAAGCATTAAAGTGAGTCCATATAACAAAAATAGAATGAACATCCTATTCAAGATCATTTTCAGTATGACTCCTCAAAAGCAAACTGTTAAAGCCAACATGACACTGTTTAGTTAGAACAGAATTTTAAATGAAAATAATAGAAAATGTAACTCAGGATGTTGTATTGTGCCATGCCTGCTTGTGTCTTTCCAACAGGCTTCTCGTTTTTTCATATCCCCCTTACTTCACAAAATCTATTACGCTACTTTTTGTTTCTATAGTCCACCAAATCGGAAATAAACATAAACTGAACTTTCAAAGATTTGAAGCAGGGTTTCATGTCAATTATTTTTTGCAGTATTCATACTATCATCTAAGACTGTGTTAAGCTGCCCTCTCATCAAAGTAAACCTCTGACTTGATATTTGGCATCTGACTGCTTTGAGAAAGTATAACTGATCAAAATTTAGATAATTAAAAAGCGGACTGAATAGATTTTCATGTCACAAAAATAAAACAGTAATACATTTAGGTTAAGATCTTAAGAATATAGTGAAAAGTAATTGTGGTCTGTTTCATTAAATACAGAGCTCAGTTAGCAGCAGAAGAAAGTGGTAAGCTAAATTAAACTATCAAACGATAACTCTTGCAAATAAAAATACCTTCTTTTTATTTACTCAATAACTTGCATAATCATAAAAATACTCTTAAAAATAAAGCCTTTTATATATTTTTGTCTGCGGTGGGTTGGCACCCTGCCCGGGATTGGTTCCTGCCTTGTGCCCTGTGTTGGCTGAGATTGGCTCCAGCAGACCCCCCGTGACGCTGTGTTCGGATTCAGTGGGTTGGAAAATGGATGGATGGATATATTTTTGTTTAAAGACTGGTGAAATCAACAAACAAAAATATAATTTTGATGGATAAAGAAAACCCTGCCACATGATGTTGATCTTCTCTGATATATACAGCAACAGGAAGCACGTAAAAGTGACATAAATTTAAAGCAGAGCTTGAGTGATATAAAAAAATATTTCAAAACATTACCTTTGCTTTCTGAAAAAAGTCTGAATTTATCACAACATCATATGCAGTGCAGCCTTGCGAACC
This sequence comes from Erpetoichthys calabaricus, assembly GCF_900747795.2. Classification (NCBI taxonomy): domain Eukaryota; kingdom Metazoa; phylum Chordata; class Cladistia; order Polypteriformes; family Polypteridae; genus Erpetoichthys; species Erpetoichthys calabaricus. Next base: position 86,186,585 of record NC_041404.2, read on the forward strand.
TTCAAAAAAATAAAAAATAAATAAAAAATTTTTTTGTATTTCAAACTCAAGTTAAACAAAAGAAGTGGTTTAAATCATCCTGAAGATCAGTTACTGTTGTCAACTTCTGCATGTGGTTCTCCGAGACTCATGGGAACCCTAAAGCTGGATGGATCATCTGACTCGAGCAGCTGGATAAGTTCAGCCTCGGACAAGGGAGGAGGAGCAGGAACCTGTGAAGACTGACACACATTGACAAACACTTTCCCACCGTCACTGCACTTAGTCTTCACACACAAACCTAAAATAACAAAAGAAACAGGAGTGACAGTAAGAGTGAATGAAAAAAATATCTGTAGTTTGATTACAAAAAGGAAAAAAATAAAACGGTTCATGTAAAATATTCTAAAATTAAAACAACTGATTACTCCGTCGTACTCTAAAAAACCTCAACCAAATATTGAACCATATTCACTATATCCTTGTAACCTTCGCCAAGAAGAAGCCTATTCGGTTATATATTAACTTTGATTAATGTAGTCTTCCCTTACTGGGAAAACTTTGAAAAGACCACATCAACAGAAGTCAGAAAAATAACCAGATTCTCCTATTTCTGCCAGTCACTGATTAGAAAGAAGACTAGTATGGTCACCTACCTGGCTCTGGTCTGATCTGTTTTGATCCAGGGTCTGCAGTTGCTGCCTGACTCTGCATCTCTTGAGCAGCCTGTCTGACAAAATAAAACACAGCCATTCAGTTAAACATAGCAAAAACAGTAGGTTTAATTTTTCATACAACAGACGGACTTGTTACCAAATATCCATTTAATGGTTGTGAGTTTCAAATCAGTATGTTACAGTAATAATATACAACAAAGGTATTTTAACTGTGAAAATATGAAAAAAGAATCTTCACTTCAGTTTTGGGACCAGAAAAACAAAAATCCAAATCTGGACACTGCATTAAGCAACACTTCTTCGCTATTATTCCATTCTATTTTAAAAATTAAGAAATGTTGAATCAATGTACTAAATGACATGCCAGTTAATCAAAATACAATTATTAGGTGCCAAGCATAGAAACATCATATGGGTTTAATTAACTAAAAAAACACTGCCTGTAGGCCAGAGTGTTTAAATGTGTTTATAGTATAAACATGTCTTTGTTTAAACGGTTTATTTAAGTTATTTATTTCTCTTGCTACAAGATTATTAAATGCACAAATTTTATACCTTGAAAAACTATGTTTTGTTTTCAAGAGAGCTTCACTCCAGGCTGTCTCTTTAGAACTTTGTCATTAACTGACAGCTGCGGGATTTCTGAAAAGATGGCTTTGGAAAGGTGCCAGTTTTTGAACAGACAATTGTACTCATTATGGTATGTTTGGCTGCTGATCAAGGCACAGTTGTAAAAGTGGTCTTGAATGCAAAGTGAAAAACCATCTTCAGCATTTAGAAAAATAATTTGTATTGCCCAAGTTATTTTCCATTAAACTTGTAATTTAGCCTTATTACCCTTATAAATTCAGTTAATTTATATGACAGGGATGTTTATGTTGTTTTTGAAACTACTGATAATATAATTTACAACCAAAACTTAAGCCCTTGTTCAAAATTTGACTTATGAAATATCATGTTAGTTTACATTCACCAAACTCTTTATGATGTGAAGAGAAAGTAACAAATGCTTTGCACCTGAAGCAGAATTTGACTGTAGAAATCTTCTGCATCCATCTCTGTGGCAAGGAGGGACTGATCAGTTGTGGTGTTGGATGACATTTTCATGAATTTAAATTCCTAAAAAGTCACATAAGAGTAAAGGAATATAAAAAATACTATACAATTGTAGTCAAGAGCAAAATAGATGTCAAGTGACTATTGTAATAATTTTACGGCTCATGTAAATGTCTGTTATTTATTTATTTTTAATGTACAGGTTTTTTTTCACCCAATTTCCAATGCCATTTTTGGCTAAAACATTAGAAAGAATTATTTATAATCAATATATTTCAGATCTACCAATCCGGCTTTAGGTGTTACCTTGGTATTGAGACAGCCCTCCTGAAAGTATTCAATGCAATCTCTGTTATTACTGACTCAGGTCTGGCAGCAGTCCTTGTCCTCCTTGACCTTTCTGCAGCTTTTGATGCTACTGGTCAGGAGATCCTGCTGTTGCGGCTTGAGCATCTGATGGGGCTTAGAGGGGCTGCTCTTAACTGGTTCAGGTCATATCTTACTGATAAGACATTTTCAAATCCTCTTTTTCGTAAACTGCTTCTGTTAAATGTGGTGTTCCTCAGGAATCCACTTTGGGTCCTATTTTATTTTATATTTATCTTTATGCTACAGGAACTATTTTTAGGAAGTTTAATATTTCTTTTCATTGTTATGCTGATGACACACAGGTCTATACTCTGCAATGAATTGGCTGCACAATTGTCTTGTAGAACTAAGATCCTAGATGGCAGACAATTTTCTTTATCTTAATCAAAATAAAACGGAAGTGCTGATAGCTGGTACTATTGTCAAAGCTCAAATTGGTTTTGAACTCCTTGGTTCTTGCAGTGACCTTTGCAAACCTCATGTTCAGAATCTTGGGGTTATTTTTGATAGTAAACTCTCTTATGAGAACCAGATCAATTCTATGGTCAAGAGTTGCTTTTTCCAGCTTTGTCTTTTAGCAAAGGTTAAGCCCTTTTTATCTCCTAGGGATGTTGAGAAAGTTACTGATGCTTTTATCTTTTCTGGGCTTGATAAATGTAACTTATTGTATTCTGGGATCAGCAAAAAATCCCTGATATGCAGCTGGTCTAGAATGCTGCTGCCTGTTTTTGGTCAGGGCAAGAAGGTTTTGATTCTGCATCTCCTGATCCCCTCTGGTGACCCCTAACGGGAGCAGCCGAAAGAAGATGATCTCCAGTTTTAGCTTCTTTACACTGGATGCTCATTAGTTTCATAATTGATTTTAAAGTTTTGCTGCTGGTTTTTAAATCAATACATGTGTATGCTCATGCCTATTTATCTGAATTGTGTGTTATAATACACCAGCCATCCACAGAGCTTAGATCTACCAGTCAGTTGACTCGTGCACAACTATGTGGGACAAGGCTTTTGCAACTGCTGCACCTCGTCTGTGGAATTCTTTACCTAACTAAATTAAGGAGTCACAATTAAACTATTAAAAATTAAATGGAAGATGCATTTCTCTTCTCTTGCTTTCTGTGGCCTTCAGTGATACTGATCGTTCCTTATAGTCACTTGTTTCAATTTACTACTACTTTGTATTGTGATTTAATGTATTTTATTTATGTTTATTGCATATTTTGTTGTAAAGCACTTTGGCTACAGCAATAGTAATGTTGTTTTAAATGTGCTCTATATATAGACGGCCATTGAAACATCACGTTGACCAATTCTGCTTGTTGTCCAATTTGTTTCCATATTTAATCTGCTGTTCTTTTGTTACTCTGCTTGCCCATCCCGTCATGTAATTTCTTCAACTTCTTACAATGATTTAACTTAACTAGCTCCATCTCAAGATCAGAAAGATCATTAATGTATGTAATAAAAGGTTTACAGATGCAGGAAACAGGGATACATCTTTCTGAGAAAGTTCCAGCAGTTCATTAACTTTCTCTCTTATGTTTATGGGAAGCAACTCATCTGGGCTTTATTGGTCCAGTTCATATGAGCATTTGTAGCCTGATTCATACAAACACTGGACGGATGGATTTTATTCCCATCTTGCATAGTGCAAAGCCCTACTCGGACAGGATTAGTTGAACATCAGGAGGTGAGGTAAAGTCAATGCTTGAAGTGGGATGGTACTATCCAGTACTCAATACAGACATTTCACACACAGTATAATCATTCTGATAGATAGATAGATAGATAGATAGATAGATAGATAGATAGATAGATAGATAGATAGATAGATAGATAGATAGATAGATAGATAGATAGATAGATAGATAGATAGAAATGGTCAAACGTTTTAGAACACACACATTTCTTCAGTTGTTATTGTAACAAAGTTTAAGTTGAGTGGTACAGGGGTAAGCAGTAAACTACCACAAGTTTAAACAATTTTTTGTTTTTTAAAAAATGAAAAATAATTTAATTTTCAGAGTTAAACAAAAATGCCTCTTTCAGGTAACCTATAATAAACAATGTTCAGCTTTTCTGCAGCAATGGAAATGAATTAAGCCTTGAAATCTGATGCAAACAATTCCTACTGGTGTCCCACCTTTTGTCTATTACTCACAAACAATATGTGGGAACAAAATGTATTGCTACACCCTCTGAAGCATTATATGTTCAATAACTGCACTGTATATTGCAGTCATAATTGCAAGAAAAATGCAATTAACAAAGGATGACAGACAGGCAAACCATTACAACACTTAAAGTATAGGTCTTTGCTTTGGAAAAATTGCAAAGAAAGCCCAAGGTGTCTGTGAGTTCAGTTTTTTTTTTCCCCAACAACTTTAAAGGCTTAATTCATATTCTTTTCTGTACAAATGCTGTAAGTTGTTAACCCATTACTTGCTGCCTGAAGAGACCCTTGTGTATAATTGTTAAAAAGACATTTTTTTTACTTTAGGCAATAAATTCTTTTTTTAAATCTTTGGAAGTCTACCACTTACACTGATGTCATTTCAGGTTACTCACTAGACTTTAAACGCTTAAGTTTAAATAAAACCTGGAAAAACTGATGTTTTCTGAAGCTTTTGACAGGTACTGTATACAGTGGGGCAAAAAAGTATTTAGTCAGCCACCAGTTGTGCAAGTTCTCCCACTTAAAAAGATGAGAGAGGCCTGTAATTTTCACCATAGGTATACCTCAACTATGAGAGACAAAATGAGAAAAAAAAATCCAGAAAATCACATTGTCTGATTTTTAAAGAATTTATTTGCAAATTATGGTGGAAAATAAGTATTTGGTCACCTACAAACAAGCAAGATTTCTGGCTCTCACAGACCTGTAACTTCTTCTGTAAGAGGCTCCTCTGTCCTCCACTCGTTACCTGTATTAATGGCACTTGTTTGAACTCGTTATCAATATAAAAGACACCTGTCCACAACCTCAAACAGTCGCACTCCAAATTCCACTATGGCCAAGACCAAAGAGCTGTCAAAGGACACCAGAAACAAAATTGTAGACCTGCACCAGGCTGGGAAGACTGAATCTGCAACAGGTAAGCAGCTTGGTGTGAAGAAATCAACTGTGGGAGCAATTATTAGAAAATGGAAGTCATACAAGACCACTGATAATCTCCCTCGATCTGGGGCTCCACGCAAGATCTCACCCCGTGGGGTCAAAATGATCACAAGAACGGTGAGCAAAAATCCCAGAACCACACGGGGGCACCTAGTGAATGACCTGCAGAGAGCTGGGACCAAAGTAACAAAGGCTACCATCAGTAACACACTATGCCGCCAGGGACTCAAATCCTGCAGTGCCAGACGTGTCCCCCTGCTTAAGCCAGTACATGTGCAGGCCCGTCTGAAGTTTGCTAGAGAGCATTTCGATGATCCAGAAGAGGATTGGGAGAATGTCATATGGTCAGATGAAACCAAAATTGAACTTTTTGGTAAAAACTCTACTCGTCGTGAGTTGCATCCAAAGAACACCATACCTACTGTAAAGCATGGGGGTGGAAACATCATGCTTTGGGGCTGTTTTTCTGCAAAGGGACCAGGATGACTGATCCGTGTAAAGAAAAGAATGAATGGGGCCATGTATCTTCAGATTTTGAGTGAAAACCTCCTTCCATCAGCAAGGGCATTAAAGATGAAACGTGGCTGGGTCTTTCAGCATGACAATGATCCCAAACACACCGCCCGGGTAACAAAGGAGTGGCTTCGTAAGAAGCATTTCAAGGTCCTGGAGTGGCCTTGCCAGTCTCCAGATCTCAACCCCATAGAAAATCTTTGGAGGGAGTTTAAAGTCCGTGTTGCCCAGCGACAGCCCCAAAACATCACTGCTCTAGAGGAGATCTGCATGGAGGAATGGGCCAAAATACCAGCAACAGTGTGTGAAAACCTTGTGAAGACTTACAAAAAACGTTTGACCTCTGTCATTGCCAACAAAGTATTGAGATGAACTTTTGTTATTGACCAAATACTTTTTTTCCACCATAATTTGCAAATAAATTCTTCAAAAATCTGACAATGTGATTTTCTGGATTTTTTTTCTCATTTTGTCTCTCATAGTTGAGGTATACCTATGATGAAAATTACAGGCCACTCTCATCTTTTTGAGTGGGAGAACTTGCACAATTGGTGGCTGACTAAATACTTTTTTGCCCCATTGTATACACAATATACTATATACATATACAAACATGTACTTGCAAGTATAATATATTTATATTACAGTATTTTCTCTTATGACTGTATGTTCAGAAACCTTGCGACTTGGGGCTATAAACTATGCCAAGTAATATCATACAATGTGACCAGTGCCTCTGTTCTGATAACTTCCTCAGTCTCTCGCTCTTTGAGTCTACGGCGTAACTGTAAAGCGAGTTCTCAAAACGACGGGATGAACAGTTTCTTATTACCAGTGCCAGGGTATGAGGTACAGCAGACTAGACTGGACGGTAAAGTCATTACAGTACATGGTACTTCTCCACGAATTCAATTTGACATTGCGTGCGTTTGCTTCCTCTTTTCATTTAATTGACTGCGCTTGTTGTCTTGCGCGGTGCGTTAAAAATGTAAACCCGAGCAAGACAGTAAGCGACGCACGTTATGTGGAACCGTGTCATTCCGTCGGGCGTTTTTCAAACTCAAAACAAGCACGTTGGTGAATATACAATATGACACTCTCCCGTTCTCTGTGACACATGCAGCCCTTTGCTTAACAAGACCTGCTCGTGTTTTGCGCATTTTCTGACATGCCTGGTAGACAAGAGTATTTGCGTTAGTAGATTTCGTTTGCAGGAGTCCCGCTTTTCAAAATATCCACGAAGTGGAGTGACAGTGACTCGAACGTGTTGGAAAGTCTTTCTGTGCTCTCACTCGCCGAGCTTCCGAGATACTCACCAGTTTATGTCACCCCGACTCTAAGGTATCAACACCGACAAAACGCGTGCTACGCATGACGCTAGCAACGACTCACAACCGAAAACAGCAACTTCCGGTACTTCATGCGCGTCGATGTATCAAAATAAGAGACCCCTAAAACGGAAGCATATCTGCTAGAGGATGAAGCGAACCTACCGAGCCGCAATTCGCGAGAAGTGATGCGCGGCGTGATGCTTTCATAGTTTTCCCAAATTTGAAATGCTGTTTTCGAATTGATGAACTGCGTGCTAGCTGTGCCTGCCTACAGACTGGCGTTCTGTCAAGGCAATACTGCGAGGATCGGCTCTTCAACTGGATAACGGGGCGGAGAGCGAATTAAAATCCAGTTTTGTCATGAAATTATGATTTTTTTGTTGCCTCAGTTTTATTTCTCATTTTGTGTTTGAAAGAATACTTGTCAATCTGTATCCCCATTTCTAATTACTTCTTGAATGGCAACAGACATCTTTTGATGTACCTACAAAAAATATTTTTTCCTAAGTTGTTATGTCAAGAAGAGAATCAAGAGCATTTTCACAATGATTCTTGTATTGGAACTTAAGCAGTACTTTTCACTTTCACCTGTCAAAGTATTGGTAAGTGTGTCAAATAAAATGTGCTTCCTACAGCAGACCATGCTAAGACACCAGGGCATACTCGCTATTTTTCATTTGTCCTTTACCGTCTATTGTCCATCGTAAGGAGTGTGGCATGCAGAGCAGACAGACATGTTTTGACTGCAAATGAAGGCGTTGGCTTAAACATTTGAGTAATTGATTTGAATCAGAATTTGGGGTTTGTATTTGTCTGCACCAATCGAGAATGTATTGTGGCCTCAAATACTAATACTGTATGTATTTTATTTGTAAGTGGGTGATATCAGGCTCCAGAATAATTATTGCAAAATTGTCTGATACATTCATCCATCCATCATTTACCAGTTCTGCTAAATCCAGTCATAAAATATGCATAATTTGCTTTTAAATCATAGTATTAAATCGCTCAGTGAGTACTGAGTATGATGCATTGATTTTTTACATACTGGTTCATTTATTTTGCCTATGTAAAATGCTGGTAAAATATTTAAGTCCCTTGAATTTAGAGATGTGGGAAACAAGAAAAATCAGAAGTACAAGACACAAGACCTGAACTGAACGCACACTAGCATGATGCACAACCCAATGTGGGGCAAGTTACAGGATAACAAGGTAATGCGCACAGGTCACCCTGGCCGGCTCATCTTTCCAAATAAGCTTCAGTGGGGCAATGCCAGTTAATAGTAAGTACAAAATAATGATATACGATTGAACATTGTAGTTATGCTGTTTTGCATATGCTGTGATGGGATGCCCTTTTGAGAAGAAGACCAGGGGAATGGACATATCACCAACAGTACCTCCCCCAGGACACGCTGGTTTACATCACGGCCACCACCAGGGGCTGCCTGGACATCTCTGGAGCCTTGGCATGCAGCACTTCCACCACACCCGGAAGTGCTGCCGGATGTTAATCAGGAAGCACCTGAGCATTTCTAGGTGTAATATAAAGGAGGCCAACTCACTCCACTCGGGGAGCCAGAGTCGGGTGGAAGAAGACGGAGCTTGCATGTGAGGAATGGAGGTGGCTGAAGAAAAGAGACAGAAGAGTGAAGAGATAAGGACTGAGCTTTATTGGTTGTGTTAATTGTGTTGTGCAGAATGGTAATAAAACGTGTATTTGTGGGACATTCTGAGTCTGTGTCTGTCTGTGTCCGTGTTCAAGTTCACAATGCTCAAAACATCAACAGTTTAATTTTCATGCTCACTCAAAAAGAAAGCTTTCTTTACAAAACTTTTCATTTGCCACCAGTAGCATCACATACTAACAATTACAGGACTGGAATAATCTGTGTGTCTCATTAAAACACAGCACACGTAAAAGAACCTGAAAAAGAAGTATACAATGCCTATAAAAAGTATTCAAGCCCTTTGGAAGACTTCACAGTTTATTATTATACAACATTGAATCATAAAAGGATTTCATTTCATAGTAAACTAGTTACAAATATAAAACACAAAATAATTAATCACATACACCTTTAGCAGCCATGACAGCCTTGAGTCTGTATGGATAAATCTCCCCGTCACGTTTGCACATCTTTACACAGCAATTTTGTTGTCCATTCATCTTGGCAAAACTGCTCAAACCTGTCAGGAAAACACTTCTCCCAAGACATAGGTTTCTTGTAGACCACCCTCAGGATTTCCTGGTCTTTTGCAGCATTTACTTCACCTTACACCCTAACAGGTGTAACGGCCGACCCCTCACCCAGCTGGCAGCTACACCTCCAAGACCTGTGGCCTGGATAATTTACTCAGGTTAAATCTAACTATCAAGCCGTACCTCTAACAAATTAAACTTTTCCCCCACAATCGACAGTGTAAATATAAGCACACAAAAGCAGATATGTAAAATTAAACTTATTGATTGTATTAAATGAAATAAAAATGCAAAATAAATAAATAAAAAAAAAATATATAAATATCCCTCCACCACAGCAACAACGAGACACCACCATATATAAATGCAACAAACGCTCCCTTGCCCCTGAAACATATAATAAACAACGAACAACAACAATGAATGATATACGGAATGAAAGATCGTGAATTTGAGTCCTGTTATAAAAACTGTCCTGAATACGGATGACTGAACTAGAGATAAGTGAGTTGTTTGATTTTCCCGGCAATTGGAGCAACCTCACCATGATTCCTCGGCGTGTGGTGGATGATGTTCCAACCCCGGGGTCTCTGCTGATGAGGGATGGAAGACAGTCCGGCAAAATGAAAAAGAAAATGGTGCGATGGTGCGATGTGAAAAAACAGCAGGTAACTTGAATCCGTGGTTGAAAAACTGGTCTGGTGTGGTATGGTCTGGTGTGGTTTGGTGTGGTCTGGTCTGGTGTGGTGTGGTCTGGTCTGGTCTGGTCTGGTGCTATTCCCTCCTGATTGCTTAAATAGTCCTGTGACAGCTGTAATTAATTAATAGTGAACATGTGTTTTCCAGGTTTGGGGTTGCGGTCTCCTTCCATCATCTGACACACACATAAACAGCAAACGGGACAATGGAAACAAGACGCACTCAGTACTAACATTTGACGACACTGTAAACTATGTAGCCCCGCTACACAGGTCTACTGTAGAGTAGCGTCTTGTGGACAGTCTAGCAGATTTACGGCTGTGTCATACTCTTTCCATTCGCTAATGACTGATTCTGCTGTACTTCAAGGGGTATTCAGCAACTTTTTGCTTTTCATTTACCTTTTCATGGAGTTGCATGAAGTGTTCTTCTGTCTTCATTATGTAGGTTAGACCACAATACTGACTCACCACAAGTTGGACTGAA